>NC_080481.1:2110000-2410000 GCF_030265055.1 Doryrhamphus excisus | reverse complement strand
AAGACGCCCAGGGAGGCGGAGGCCCGTCCTAAACTGTGCCACACACCGAAGACAGGCCAGACAGGCAAAGAGACAGCAGTAGAGACTGGAGGGAGATGGAGACGCCATCTCTCATCTCTCACTGGTGGCTTGTTTTGAAGCCTGCTGGCGGCACTTGGATCAGATGTTGTGGTGGCAAACCGGTAGGAAGTAGAACTGCCATTTGAGATGCTTCTCTTCTGCTTTGGACTCTTAATCTCTTCTTATTCCTGATGGGCCAAGGATGCAAGGAGACGGTGGATTTATGTGGAGGCTGAGCTGAAAAGAGCGGTTGAAACGTTTTTTGTTTTTTTTTCCAGCCTCTTATTGTGGAGCTGTGTCATGGAGGGTGACCTCATAACCATCTGTCATTTTCTTTCTCTGTGTGTCTGTGATCCTCTCGACCTGTTTCATTATCAAGTGTCGCCTGTTTTGAGTATGAAACCTAGTCGCCATTATACCATCATGTATGGACTTGGTATTTATTGCTAAATGTTCAGTGATAACTTTGTGATAGCAATTTTCTTTGTGTAATAAAATACTTATGACTCTATAGTAACGTTGGTGTTTTTATGGTTCCACAGGAGTCAATTAGGAGGTTTGTGCTGAGCGCGGCATATGGAATAGAGCAAGCAGGACTCAGCACCTCCTCGGTGAGAGACGCTCCACAGACATAAATATTGAATGCGGCTTTTGTGTACATTGGGTGGCAACCAGAAGCCATGGTTTACATTTCCACCCAGCATGGTCCCCCCTGTGTTCCCTTGGTTTTACCGCACACAAACAGAAATATGACAGCAGTTTATCTGCAAAACTGTGGAGGGTTTTCCTTTTTTGGATCATTTTTTTTCCTGCAATGGACTGTTGTCTGCCTGTGCCGCATCAACTTAAAGGGGACCTATTATGCTTTTTATCCCCGCACTTTCTGACATATAAATGTAGTTAGAATGTTGTATTCAAGTATTAAATGACACCAAAGTTTCAAATAATTAGGTTTGCGCTTTTGGAAGTGAGCTCTACAAAAAGTTCACTATGGCTCAAAATGCTCGGTTTCAAAAGGCGTGGTAAAACTGCCCCTTTGTGATGTCACAGAGAGACTTACTTCCTTATATGGTTCATAGTTAGGAAGCACCGTGACCAATCACAGCTGTCAGGAAGCACAAATTAAAGGAAATATAGCTGGAAATACAGTAAACCTCGGATATATCGGACTCGGATATATCGGAAATTCGCTCACAACGGACAGATAAAAAAGAACCGATTTTTCTGTAATGCATTTCCAATAAAAATTCATTGCATATATCGTTTTTTTTTTATAACGGATTTCGCCTATTTCGGACAAAATCTCCAGTCCCGTTCCAATACATTTCCATTAAATTTCCCTCGCGTATATCGGATGGCCGCATCGTGGCGCTCCGATTCGCCGAATCGTGACAGGCCGCTATACGACGTCGTTTGCAGCGTTGCCTGCGCGTCCAGGTACATTGGAAACATAGTCAAGGAAGTGCCTTTTTATAACGGATAAAATCCGATTTACGCATATACCGGATATAAATCCGATATATGCGTAAAACGGACATTTTCCGATATACGCATATATAACGGATTTCACTTATATCGGACAAAACCAGTGGGAACAATTGAATCCGATATATCCGAGGTTTACTGTAGGAGCAGATTCTTAATATAAAGGGTCGAAAAATTAGCATAACAGGTCCCCTTTAATATTTCATATAACGAGGCGTCAAGAAAATCGGTTTCATAACAGCTTTATTCTGGTCAAAAGGTGTGTTGTCTTAAATATGGCAGTAATAAATGCAAGTGCTTTTTATTGAAATTAATGTTTTTTAAATAAACATATACACCACAAGAGATTGGGAGTTAATTGTGAGAACTAAAACCCACATCAAGTATTTGTGTGGTTCTAACAGTAGCACACTACCTAATAAGTTCAAATGTAAGACTTTGGTTTAGAATAGTTTTACCTGGAAAAAAAAAAAAAAAAAAAGCACATACGGGCATGCTTTGACATTCGATCCCTTTGACTCATCTTTCACAGTCAATATCTCCTTTTTACTCACGCACATCAAATCCATTCCCGACATGTTTGCTGATATGCATAGAACGTACGCATAGTTCTTCAAATCTGCACCTTTTGTATTAGTAGCAGCTGTAAACGGAGGTATAAATGTTAGTCGGAAATGACATGAGAGGTGATACGGATATGAAAGGCTTATTCCATATATCCCAGAAGCAGGCAAACGGGGATCAAGACATTCTTTAGTGTCGGCTGTGGAGGTAAAGGTTACGTAGCGTCATGTCGGGCTTCAAAAGGCAGTGCTCTGTATCATCCCGTAGGCCTCGTAGAGTTGGGCCAGCAGCTCCTTCTTTTCCGGCTCGGGTAGGAAGCAAGACTCGGCGGAACAGATGTTCTGCAAAAACAAGCACACGTGAAGTCATCAATCACGGAGTTTACATGCGCATGTGAATCTATAGAAACTTTGACACCATATTTTTCAAAATTTTTTCTGAATTTTTAGGTCATGAATCATTTGACGCGTGTTTCCTGTGTTGCACAACAAAACCGGTACAGTCGTATCATGCTAAGTGCTAATTTAACAGCGCTACAAACACGGTCTTTGTCACCCTTTAATGGCCGTATTTTTTAAAGTAGTAGTAAATGTAGCCAGTAAACTTAAGTTTACTTAAGTCAAAATACAGTAGTTGATATTCAATAATTCACAATTCAATTCCATATGGCATTAAAGCCAAATACACAATTTCTCACTAGTTTTGTATACACCATTCATAGTATGCATAGTATTCATAGTAGCAGTTGCTATCAAACATCACAAATATTCATTCATTCATTCATTTTCTACCGCTTATTCTCACGAGGGTCGCGGGGGGGGGGTGCTGGAGCCTATCCCAGCTGTCTTCGGGCGAGAGGCGGGGTACACCCTGGACTGGTGGCCAGCCAGGGCACATATAGACAAACAACCATACCTATGGACTAATCATACCTATGGACAATTTGGAGTCGCCAATTAACCTAGCATGTTTTTGGAATGTGGGAGCAACCCGGAGTACCCGGAGAACATGCAAACTCCACACAGAGATGGCCGAGGGTGGAATTGAACCCGCATCTCCTAGCTGTGAGGTCTGCGTGCTAACCACACGACTGCCGTGCAGCCCATAAGTCCAGGCCACCAGTCCAGCGTGTACCCCGCCTCTCGCCCAAAGACAGCTGGGATAGGCTCCAGCACCCCCCCACCCTTGTGAGGAAAAAGCGTTGAATGAATGAATGAATGTTTACATCCAATGAATGAATGAATGTTTACATCCATGCTACAGCTAATGTTGCACCGAGAAGGGAAACAGGTTTGCATTTGACCTCACCAGTCTCCTAAATTCCTCTTCGGTGAATCCCATGTGCTCCTTCGCGATGCTGTAGTCCAGGTTCAGGGTGGAGTTGAAGATTAATGGATCGTCAGTATTTAGGGAGTAGTTGGCTTTGTCCTTCCTGAAACTGCAGGTCACATCAACAAATGAGCACATGTACTGTATATGATTTCTTCAGTGTTTGCTATGTTATTTCAAATATGTAAAATTTTTTATATTTTATATTTTACAGTTTACAGTTTTTGTAATTTGGAAGTACAGCCGTCCCTTGCCACTTTGGGTTTAGAACTTCACGGCTTTACTCTCAATTTTAAAATAAGTTATTGCTGTTTCGCAGTAGAAGATGGATGGATGTTTCATGGGTGACTACAGCTGTGCATTAGAACACAAGAAAACAAGTTAATATGAGCTAGCTAACAATGCCGTCATTGGGATACACCTACAGTTTTTCGACTATGAAGCCCCCCCCCCAAAACATTGGGCATTGGGCGAAGCTGGACCATCCTTTCCAACGTTACTTGGTTATATTGAAGAGTCGGAAGAACAAGCTGTAAGTAACAATTCATATACTGTGTTTTTGTGCAAGTAAGCTGTTGTTTGTGTAGCATTATACAGTGCGCATACAGGAGTGGGGTGCAAAGGAGGTCACCCATATCTGGAGTTGCTAATAGCCTTTTTCACCACAATTGCTTGGTCTACCCAAGTTTTTTTTTTGTTCCACAAATAAGCATTAAACGATATTGTCAACATTTTGGGAGCCAAAATTAACCACTGTTATAATATATTGATAATGATATTAATAAGTAACATATCAAAATGTAGTATTTTATTTAATACAGTATATTACCTTTCACTCTGTACAGTTGCAGAACTGGCGTTTCTGACATTTTCTCCAAAAAAATGCATACTGTCTGTGAAACACTTGCAGCATTTCATGAAATGCTGGCTTTTCAGCATTAAAAGTTCCACCTTGTCTTTGTTTATTCACATCAGGGTGATATTCATAATTTTTAACAAAACTTTATTTTTAAAAGACAAATACACTAAAAGTTGGATTCAATGACACTCCGAAAATAACAACGTCATTATTATTTATGTATGTGTTCTCAAGAGACAGGTTCTCTCCAAATGATAAATCATGTCACATTTTAATCTCGCTATTTAGAGTATTAGCAAGAAGTTACTTGTACTGACTTGTGTACTGACAAGTATGATGCAAAGTAATTGTGTTACTCCCAACACCGTCTCTGCTGCTTCTTTACTGTCGTATCAAATGAAAGAAAAGCTTACGTGATGACAGGATGCTTGGTGAAGTCTGCGGTGCAGGCACCTGTTAGTTTACTAGAGAATGGGCACACCTGAAAGCAGACAAGCAAAGGTAGGACAGTCCTCTTAGTCTCCACCAGAGGGCAGCGTATGACTACTATGTCGTGTGTCATGCATGAAGTCGTGTTCCCGGCTTTACAAATGTTCATTTTGGACAAATCCTCACCTCAAAGTGCATATTTTGAGCCAAGAGTTGTTTGTAAAGTGCTTGGTCCTCCAGGGTCCTGTAACCATGGCCTACTCGTTCAGCCTTCAGCACATCTACGGCCTAAAACGATACGTATTTGTCAGTAATGTGAGAACATCTATATTTTTATTATCCTTATTATTACTGAAACATAGCCAAATACTCTTGTATTAGTTGTGTGTCATATTGTCTCATATTATTGTCTCATATTATTGTCTTACCTCCCTCACCACAGAGGCAGGGCCCACCTCCCCTGCATGAACTGTACGGTGGATCCCACAACGTACGGCTTCCTGTCAACAAAAAACAGCAGAGAAAACTTCAGTAAAATTCACCCAGCAATGTGATGCGATTAATAATAATTTCAGGAAACCGGCAAAACAAACGACAACCAAACGATAATGGGTAGTACCTCCGAAAATTAAGAGGCAGGTGCGTGTAAAAACAAAGTAAAGGCAGCAGAACAAACAAAGGACCAACAAAGGAAGTCACTACAAAATAAGGGCACGTAAACAGGAACTAAAGCATTGAAAGGAAACTAAACAAACTGTCACGCAAGCTAACTCCAACATCGTTTTTAAAGTCATTTTTAAAATTACATTTAAATTTTAAATATATTACATTTTGACCTAACATAAAGAAATGTCAGTTAGTCCTTCTTGTATACGATTTGTTTAAATACTTAGTAAATTTGCGCAATAATATACAGGCTAGTGGTCCATTAGGCAACGTAAACAAATGCTAAGTGCGCCGTGGCCTCCAGATGGCGCCAAAACTCATATTAAAGCTATAGTTACGACTAGGAACTCTTAATGTAAAAGCTCATATTGATTCAAATGTCCAATTAATATTATTACAGATAACAAATAAGTCCAAATACATTTGTTATACAGTTTTGCATTAAAATAAGATAAGTCTTCAGTTAGTCTTTCTTGTATATGATTTGCTTAGTAAATTTGCGCAATAATATACAGGCTAGTGGTCCATTAGGCAACGTAAACAAATGCTAAGTGCGCCGTGGCCACCAGGTGACGCCAAAACTCATATTAAAGCTATAGTTACGACTAGGAACTCTTAAATGTAAAAGCTCATATTGATTCAAATGCCCAATTAATATTACTACAGATAACAAATAAGTACAAATACATTTGTTACATATTTTTGTATTAAAAAAAGATAAGTCTTTATTAGTCCTACAAGGGGAAATTACACAGTTTGACAACTGCAGGAAGGAAAGACCTGCAATATCTATTTTTCACATACTTTGGATGTATCATCCTATCACTAATGGAGCTCTTTAGTGCAGTGAGTGTGTGTTGGAGGTTCCTACAATTTATTAAATATGTAATTTGGGTAACATGTTAGCGTAAAAATGAAAGAAAACATCATTCCATTTCTTTGATAGGCTTATGTAAATCACTGATGGAGGGGAGCGCCATTTAAAATCTCAAAGGGTAGGGCTCTGATGTTTATTAATGACAGACAGGTTATTTACCTATTCTGGCTTGTGATTATTTTTATTACAATTTCATTATCACAGCGAGATAACATTATGCATAGATTAAGCCTCCACCTTTGCACCTCCTCAATGAATGATATAGTTCCCCTCAGCATATTTGACACGCATGTTGTCTTCATGGTAACTGCAAATGTCTCATAGCGCAACAAAGTCAACAAATGCCTGCACCGATCAGAGGATGAACCAAGTTGGAGTGAAAACATACTAAAAATAATCTGACAGCCATATTGAATTGAATGTGCTGCTGACACGATTCTATTGCCTACAATGAGGTAACGTTTACCAGAGATTCCTAACAGTAGGCCAGCCAGGAAAACATTTAGTGGATATTTCTTGAGACAGATGCTCACCTCATAGGCCTTCCGGTGTCCTGGATAGGACTCGCAGTTGAGCGATTCATCCCCCGCCAGGTCGATGGCTACCACTCCTTCACGGCGAAACTTCTTACACAGCTCCACGACCTCTGCAGACCAGCCTGAATGCATGAAACACATACTAGAACAGGGGTGGGCAAACTTTTTGACTCGCGGGCCGCATTGATATGACAAAATTTACGGGAGGGGGGCAGACTATATATTTTACACGTAACAGTCCACCTGGTATTATTGTATCTGTAAAATTGTCATGCAATCTGCTATTATTATTTATTATTTTATATTTATATTTAAATATTTTAAAAATAACAAAATATTATAATAATTACAATACAATTAAAATAATAATAATTATATTATTATTATGTAAAATATGCAAATATAACAATAATATTATATATAATTAATATAATAATTAGCATTAATATAATAATTATAATAATCATAATAGTTCTAATAATTATTATAATAATCTAATAATAATAATAATTATTATTATTATTATGTGCTTGTGTCCCTTTTTTCAGGAGCACTTTGTAAACAACAGACCATGTCAAAAAACGAAATTGATAAAACCATCAAAAGGTTGGCTCAGGCCATGATGCCAGGTTGTATGTTGAGTTTAAATGAAATACTTTGGAAAGATTGGGCGGGCCGTATTCAAACACTTGGCGGGCCGGATGTGGCCCCCGGGCCGTAGTTTGCCCACCCCTGTACTAGAGTATATCAGGTAGATCAGGACGCGTGGTTACTTAATATGGACACACAAAGCAAAGCTTCATTCTAATGTTGTAGGTTAGATGTCTCACTGTGGAATGTAAAAGTGTAAAAGTAAATGTGACGCCATTCGTTTGTTCTTGGTAGGGTTTGAGTGCTACTGATGCACAAACTACACTCGACAAAAATATGAAAAATACATAGGAAACCGGAGTACCCGGAGAAAACCCACGCATGTATGTGGAGAACATGCAAACTCCACACAGAGATGGCCGAGGGTGGATTTGAACTCGGGTCTCCAAGCTGCGAGGCCTGCGTGTCAAAATCATTTACTGTCAATTATTCAAATGATATCAATTAGTTGACCAATCTGCTTTGGTTGCTTTGATCCAGTCCTTAAACATTTCCAGATTTATAAACGAATATCCATTTCGGATGATGCATTTTTGTCCAATACGAGTATGAAACGAGTACAATTCATCATTATTCGTATCCATGTTTAAATAATTAAAATATTTAAAAAAAAATCAAAAAATTGTTACAACTATAATGATGAAAATGGTTATATTAATGATGATTATAATAATGGTGATAATAATAACAATAATAATGGTAATAATGATAAAGATTATAACAATAATGATAATAATAATGATAATAACAATAATAATATTACAATGATAATAATAACAGGGGAAAACAAGACTGTGGCATGAACATGATTATAAGCTTTTGCTTCAGCCTACTCCTTTTTGGGCTTGTGATCAGATAGTTGAATACAAATGTAAATAATGGAAAGTTATATTTTGATTGATGTAAGAAATGCACTGTAATGTTTCATATATTTGCCCATATAAAATAAAATAAAATAAAATAAAATAAAATAAAATAAAATAAAATAAAATAAAATAAAATAAAATAAAATAAAATAAAATAAAATAAAATAAAATAAAATAAAATAAAATAAAATAAAATAAAATAAAATAAAATAAAATAAAATAAAATAAGGAGTTTGCATGTTCTCCCCGTGCATGTGTGGGTTTTCTCCGGGTACTCCGGTTTCCTCCCACATTCCAAAAACATGCTAGGTTAATTGGTGACTCCAAATTGTCCATAGGTATGAATGTGAGTGTGAATGGTTGTTTGTCTATATGTGCCCTGTGATTGGCTGGCGATCAGTCCAGGGTGTACCCCGCCTCTCGCCCGAAGACAGCTGGGATAGGCTCCAGCACCCCCCGTGACCCTTGTGAGGAAAAAGCGGTAGAAAATGAATGAATGAAAAATAAAATAAAATAAAATAAAATAAAATAAAATAAAATAAAATAAAATAAAATAAAATAAAATTAAATAAAAAAATTAAATAAAATTAAATTAAATAAAATTAAATTAAATAAAATAAAAAAAGACGATACTTAATATGTATTCAATCTTCACGCTTTGTGATTGGCCAGTCACAAACAACGGCTGAACTGTACTTAATTCATGTATACGTTGCAATCAGCAAGTTAAAGGCCCTTTCTAGTTGTAAAAGTGCCCTTGAAGTTTTTGTAATCATTAGACAAATGGAATTAGCAATTATTTCCTTAGTCTCGCGTGTGTTGCTGCACAGACACATTTGCTTGATGCTTTTCAACCAATCTTGCTCAAACGAAAAAAAGTTGTGCTCAAAAATTGTCATTACTATAAAGACGTATACTAGGGAGCCTGCGTAGAAGCCCGCGTACGACGTTACGAGACAAGTTTACCAATGAATGAGTGTACGACTGAGAGGCGGACGCTGTGTGTGGTATAGCATAATAATAGCATAGGCAACACAGTAAGCTTAGCATAGGCAAGAGTTCAGGCTTACCCAAAAAAAAATACATCCAGTTATGTATTTCCTCCCGAGCTGAGCAATATTGGAAGTATCGTCGTTTTGAGCTAGCGCTAATCTAATCAGCGTCGTCCAGTGCGGGCGAGAGCCTTATCTGTCGAGGCGTTTTAGGCGGATAGAAGCATAAGAAGTTCATTACTTGGCATGTGGCGCATGCAGCATAGAATGGACCTGGCTTTGACATTGAAGGCCCTCTCGCCCTCGCCGAGGCCCTCGTTGACGAGTTGCACCACCTCATCCGGACTCACATCGCCTCTGAATTAAAAAGCAATAGTAAAAAAAAAAAAAAAAAATGAATTGATACATTGAAATAAATCATAAATAACGAGGCTGAAGTTAGGACATACTCTGCCTGGTTCCACGGGATGGGCTTCACTTTAGTGTTGGCGAGGAGATGTGGACTGTATCTGACCTCCACGTAAATCACCCCTTCCTTGGCTTTGTCCTCCACAAACTCATAGGCTATCCTCTTTATGGCATCTCGGTCTCCACTAAAAAAAAATAAAAAAAAGAGCGTCGTAATAAAAGACTTTGCCCTTCAGTGCTGATTATCCTTATCTCGTTGACTCAAACAAAACCATCTGCTACTGCTTTCGTAATGTAATGAGCCACTTAAGGTGTTCATCATGTGATTACACTGATCTTTGTTTTTTTTATTTTATTATTATCAAATCTAATAGATCCCAAAGGGAAGGGATCTATTAGTGATATAATTTTATATCAAGAACAAGACTGAACCATTTCAGGTTACTTGATGTACACTAGGGGTGTGTGTTACGTATCACGATACTAGGCTAACGATAAGATATATCACGATACTGTTAACGAGACGATATTTTAAAAAAAAAATTCTTGTAGTTAAAGATTATTTCCTGGAAAAACTGAATTACACCAGCAATATGTACTTACTAAACACATTTGTATTCAATTAGAATAGTAAAAACTTAAAAGTGTAGCATTTGGATAAATAAAGCTTTAACATACAGCTTTAAATTTACAAAAAAAACATAAAAAACAAATAAATTAAATGATGTTTCAAGATCCTGCTCACATTCTATATTAGCTGTGAAAAATGCAGCGTATCCAGTCCCTGACTTATCCACCATCAGAAGAGTATTTTTGTGGAACAAAGTAACTAACAACAGTAAAAAGTCCTTTTAGGATGCTTGAAATAAGACATATAGACAAACAACCATTCACACTCACATTCATACCTATGGACAATTTGGAATCGCTAATTAACCTAGCATGTTTTTGGAATGTGGGAGGTAACGTTTTGAACTTTATGATTTCATGCTTCAGAACATTCTAAGGGTTAACTCATTGGGAGTGACCAGGATGGATAGGATCAGGAAGGAGTACATCAGAGGGACATTACATGTTAGAGGCCTTGGAGATAAAGTCAGAGAGGCCATACTGAGATGGTTGGGACATGTCCAGAGGAGAGATAGTGAATATATTGGTAGAAGGATGCTGCGTTTAGAGTTGCCAGGTAGGAGGCGTAGAGGAAGACCAAAGAGGAGGTTTATGGATGTTGTTGTGGCGACCCCTGAAGGGACAATTCATTCATTCATTCATTTTCTACCGCTCATGAGGGTTGCGGGGGTATCTGGAGCCAACCCAGCTGTCTTCGGGCGAGAAGACAGGGGTACACCCTGGACTGGTGGCCAGCCAATCACAGGGCACATATAGACAAACAACCATTCACACTCACATTCATACCTATGGACAATTTGGAGTCGCTAATTAACCTAGCATGTTTTTGGAATGTGGGAGGTAACGTTTTGAACTTTATGATTTTATGCTTCAGAACATTCTAAGGGTTAACTCATTGGGAGTGACCAGGATGGATAGGATCAGGAAGGAGTACATCAGAGGGACATTACATGTTAGAGGCCTTGGAGATAAAGTCAGAGAGGCCAGACTGAGATGGTTGGGACATGTCCAGAGGAGAGATAGTGAATATATTGGTAGAAGGATGCTGCGTTTAGAGCTGCCAGGTAGGAGGCGTAGAGGAAGACCAAAGAGGAAGTTTATGGATGTTGTTGTGGCGACCCCTGAAGGGACAATTCATTCATTCATTTTCTACCGCTCATGAGGGTTGCGGGGGTATCTGGAGCCTATCCCAGCTGTCTTCGGGCGAGAGGCGGGGTACACCCTGGACTGGTGGCCAGCCAGCCAATCACAGGGCACATATAGACAAACAACCATTCACACTCACATTCATACCTATGGAAAATTTGGAGTCGCTAATTAACCTAGCATGTTTTTGGAAGGTGGGAGGTAACGTTTTGAACTTTATGATTTTATGCTTTAGAACATTCTAAGGGTTAACTCGTTGGGAGTGACCAGGATGGATAGGATCAGGAAGGAGTACATCAGAGGGACATTACATGTTAGAGGCCTTGGAGATAAAGTCAGAGAGGCCAGACAGAGATGAACATGCAAACGCCACACAGAGATGGCCGAGGGTGGAATCGAACCCTGGCCTCCTAGCTGTAAGGTCTGCGCGCTAAGCACTCGACCGCCGTGCCGCCGCCAAGTAGACTCGTAGTTTGTAAAATGTGGCGTGTGGAGCCGCTGTTATGTGTTCGCATTCCGCCATGTTGAACTGCGTTTATGTGTGAGGACGTTTCAGAAATACCATATACAGTCTATGATAAATGCCTAAAATGATCATATCATACTTTGTAATATCGATACAGTATCGTGGAACCAAGTATCGCCATATATCGCCAAAACAATATTTTCTTACACCCCTAATGTACACAGTCAATAGTTTATGTGTGAGGAGACACATAGCATATGTTTACACTCATTGGTGGTCACGTCACATGACGGGGAGCAAAACAAGCTTCCAGCATTTCCACTGCATTCTCTCGACGAGGCTCCAAAATGCTCACAGAAGCTCACGCAGCATTTCCACGTGTGCGATACCCAGCTAGCACGTTCCCTATATAATCACAACCGCGCACAAGAGTCCATTGAAACAGGGCAGCGTCCCGTTGTTGTCATATTTCACCGCTCAGAACCGAGATGGAGCGATCCCATAGGGGGATGTCTTTGGTTGTCATGGCGATTGAATGAATTAGCTACCGCGGGCCACGGCTTGTTCTGTATATGATTTGAACTCAACCCCCCTTGAAGCACATACACGACAACAATGTACCCACTCGGAGAATGCTGTGGAAATCTTCATTGTTGCTCCCGTCTTCCGTGACCGTTTCTCTGTATTGGCCATTTTTAAATAAATCCACCCACCTCATATAGGTGCGGCATATCAACATGATGTTTAGACAGCAGGATTATTGCCCTGGGGTGTGCCTGAGCCCGACCACAAAGAAATGCCACTCCAAAGTATGCATGCGGTGTGAAATCATGAAATCATCACACACGCGTGGGATGTAACCACTTACGCAACAACGTGCATGTACTCTGCAAACTTTCCCAGGAACTCCGTCAGCGTTGCCGGCTTTTGGATTATAATAATCTGCCTCAGATCCTCCACCGTGTTGACTGGCAGGTTGATTCCACGTCTCCTGGAGCGACAAGGAGACAGTATCGATTTAGGATGTTGCATTCATGTCCATTGGTTATTTTGCTTTGCGGTTCGATGATGCCATCCGTTTAGACATGTGATTACACACAAAACACAACATGAACAAAACCGTTTTCTTTTGGATTTTCCCTTCAGGGGTCGCCACAGCGACATCCACAAACTTCCTCTTTGGTCATCCTCTACGCCTCCTACCTGGCAGCTCTAAACGCAGCATCCTTCTACCAATATAATGGTACCCATTATGTCATTGGATGCTCATATCACCTCGTACTTCGGTACGAGGTGCATTATTAAAAAAAAAAAAAACAAACAAAAACCTTAAACTGTATTATGGAAAGCAGGAAGTGAACAAATGTAACAGTTACTGATTGTAAAAGTACCAGATGGAGGGGTAGGATTTAATAAGCTTTGCTTCTTCCTACTCCTTTTGGACATGTGGAACTGGGAACTGATTATGGGATGCACTCAATTGTAATCTGATGCATGTTCAAATGAAATAAAACCATTAGCATTAGCATTAGCATTAGCATTACCAATATATTCCCTATCTCTCCTCTGGACATGTCCCAACCATCTCAGTCTGGCCTCTAATGTCCCTCTGATGTACTCCTCCCTGATCCTATCCATCCTGGTCACTCCCAATAAGTTAACCCTTAGAATGTTCTAAAGTTCAAAAAAAGTTACAAAAGCTCAAGTCTCCACCAATCAGGACTGGAAATAAGAGCACAATAATGATAGTACATTTAGAGCCTGATGTTTTTGAACGCTCACCGTTCAATATCTACCAATCACAGACCAACAGACAGCAACTAAACGCAAAGCAAAGCTACTTTTATTTTTTGTTTTTTATTTTTATTTTTTATTTTACGTGGCAGCAGGGTTTCTCGGCCAAGTCATTTGAGTTAATAGGTTTTTTTTTTGTGTTTTTTTATTTTTTCATGACACAATATTGCACATCACAAAACAGGCAGAGGAAGTCAAAGCTCAAGTGGAGCTGTTTCTTGTCAACAATTCAAGCTTTTTCTTTCTGTATTTTTTTATTTTGTATCTCCTTTACTGCACTCGTTTTTTGTAGATACAGTAAACCTCGGATATATCGGACTCGGATATATCGGAAATTCGCTCACAACGGACAGATAAAAAAGAACCGATTTTTCTGTAATGCATTTCCAATAAAAATTCATTGCATATATCGGATTTTTTATAACGGATTTCGCCTATTTCGGACAAAATCTCCAGTCCCGTTCCAATGCATTTCCATTAAATTTCCCTCGCATATATCGGATGGCCGCATCGTGGCGCTCCGATTCGCCGAATCGTGACAATCGCCGCTATACGACGTCATTTGCAGCGTTTGCAGCGTTGCCTGCGCGTCCAGGTACATTGGAAACATAGTCAAGGAAGTGCCTTTTTATAACGGATAAAATCCGATTTACGCATATGCCGGATATAAATCCGATATATGCGTAAAACAGACATTTTCCGGTATACGCATATAACGGATTTCGCTTATATCGGACAAAACCAGTGGGAACAATTGAATCCGATATATCCGAGGTTTACTGTATTACAGCATATTCTTAAACATAAACACTTGAACTGGGATTTGTTATATAATAGAGTAAACTTATTTACCTAGCGACATCAAGAATAGTTTCCACCCGGATGGCCCCGTCGAGATGAACATGGAGCTCAACCTGTGGACAAGAAATATTGGAATAGAATAGATAAATGGAAAAAACAAACATAAATGAACGGTAATATATTGTATATTTATTGTATATTCAGGTACACAATGCAGTATCTTGATGGCTGACATGCAGTACACGTGGAAGGAACAAGCGGCGAAAAGGTTAGGAGTTTAAGGGAGGGCAGGCGTTCTTCGTCTGTGGTGAGAGCTGTGATTTATCGCCACAGGTGTCTAAGTTCACACACACACACACACACACACACACACACTTTGGCCACTTTATTGGGTACACCTGCACAAGCTACAAGAGATGTATCAAAAACATATCCATTTACATTAATAATAATGTATTCGTTTAACGTTATTATTGCTATGTGCAATAAATTCATGCACTAATATTCAAAGTCTCCCCCCCCCCCCCTGCCTCTCACGACCCCCCCCGACAGTTCACAGTGGGGGTCCGCCCCACCATTTGAGAAGCACTTGACTGAAGAAATAGAAATGTAACAAAAAGCCGTACAGCGGTGAAATCTATGATCCCATAATGCAACAGGGTGACAGCATTGACCCACAGACTGCATCAGTTCCACGCCAGCTAATTCATATTTCATGAGTTCGACTCCAGCAGGTTTGTCATTTTACACTTTAGCCACTCTCAGGTTCAGGCAACTGAGCATGCGCAGTTATCACACTCCAAAGGGCACATGTAAAATGAAAGCCTCGCTGTGAATTTTAAACAAGGAAATAGAACATATAACAATTTTAGTTTGTTACATTCACGATCAAATTTAACTACTACGAATAATACAAATCTAAATTTAAATATTCTGTCACAAATAGTGCTGCTCCGAGAGAAGCTGCACAAGAAAAATACAACATTTAGTGTTTTCTTCGTTCTAATAACAATGAAACATAACAAAGAGCATATAATTTGTTCTTCCGAAACATTAAAAACGTTTGGTTTTGTGTGTAAAAGGCAAGAAAGAAAAAAAAGCGTCTGTATGGACGTCATCACGGACTGACTTGACGTACCTTGGGCTTGTTGAACACGTCCTGCCGCCCACGGAGCTGTGACATGCTGGCGGACTGTGACGCGGACCGGTGGAGGAGTGGAGCGAGGCGCAATGCAGCGCGACTTGCTACTATAAGCATTCGGATGAGGCCAGACACGCCTCTACAGTCACAACGCACTGGTACACAATACTGGTACACAATACTAGTACACAATACTGGTACACAATACTAGTACACAATAGTGGTACACAATACTACACTAAAATGAATGGGCATGTAGAGCCCGGTGCCCCTCTGGTCTGTGAAAGGATTAACTGCAGTGGCTTTGTGACGTCATGTGATGAGTCTAATTATCTTAAACCCGGATCCTATGACATGAAGCAATTGCAGCCATCTTGGGGGAGGGGGCACCTAAGGGCAGGGAGGTGGTGAGACCAGGGGTCTCAAACTCAATTTACTTGGGGGGGCCACTGGAGCTAGGGTCTGGGCGAGGCTGGGCCGCATCAGGTTTTCAAAAAAAAAACAAAAAAACGCATTTATTAAAAACAGAAAAATGAATAAACTTTGCTTTGGTTCCGATTTTCTACAATAAAAGCTCTGATAAAACATTCCACTGTTCTCAAATATCTTACTTTTTATTTTTCTACACAAAATAAGATGAAAAATAAAAAAATCATGAATAAAGAAAATCAATCAATCAGTAATAAATAAATATAATAATAATAATAATAATAAAAACTTAAGAAAGCACATATAGTTGGTGGGTAGACAAATTATTTTTTTCAGATTAAAATGAACAAAGCATTATTAGAGCCCTGTAGACATGACAAAACACGACTATAGTCACATTTATACTTTTTTTATTTACAACATATTGCGCAACTGCAGGGTCTTGAGACACATGCTAACTCGCAAACTAGAGAGCTAGCGACCTAAACGCTAGCCTTCAAGTTATTTCCTTTCAACTTAAATAGCCAAAAACTTACCACTTCCACACGGATAGGGAGGATAACTATTAACAGTTATTTAACCTTTAACATGAACATTAATCAAACATAATAATTTTTTCTGGGTACATGATACCATACAGCATCCATATCAAACTTGCGCGGGCCGCACTAACATTAAACTTTCATATCAAAATGTAACTTGGTCTATTTATCAGTGTCCTAACTGTTTATTTGGTGTAAATCATGAAGGGTTGTGGGTGGAATACATTAAAACAAACCGTTTTTTGTGGGAACCGCGGAATCCAAAGAAATACAGCTGAATAGGTGCAGATACTGGAAGAACTATAAAGCTTTGCGTGCTGGTTATTGTGTGTAGCTGCTCCATAGAAGTCCATAACTCAATACAAAGGACTGAAAAATATGCATAATAGATCGCCTTTAACGGTCAAAATGTGGAAGTAGCCAGTGATCACGTCTTTAATATTTAATATACGATCAAGTCTTTAATATTTTGTAGAACCTGTTGGAAATTTGTTGTGTTTTTTTCCCCCCAAGTGCTCTGTTCATTTTTTGTGTGTTAAAAATGCCGAAAATTGCCCTATTGCCCTAAAGAATCCTTTAAAAATTCCTTCATTTTATATTTTCATACTTTCATTTCTTTCATTTCTTTCATTCCACCCAACTCCCCTCCCTCCTGCCCTGTCATCGAATTTGGTTTGCTCTTCTGCTTCCTCCTCCAACGGCTTCATGTGTCATCATCAACTTTGAAAAACCCTCATGTTCCTTTCTTTTGCATTTCATTGCCACATTACCAAAAACTACTGCCTCCAAAATGTATTGTTTCCTGATATCATCTGTGTCAAGTAAGCTTTCAAATAAGAGCAGCCTTTTTTATCACTAAGATGTGAGCATTAAAGTGATAAATAATGTTAAATGTTGCTTAGTGTTCTTATCAAGTGCAGTTCCCTTACACATCCATTTTCGTCATCACGTTTAAGAAGATAAGCTCCAGAAATGACTCTTAACATGCAATAAATTCCTTATCAGAAGGAGGCCCCAGTAGAAAAATGTAAACGTCAGCTGTAAAACTACACGTGTAGTAGTAACAGTCTTGAAAAACACAAGGAACACCAGCCAAACCACCACAAGCAAGCAAGCTTTTAAAAAAAAAAACACACAAAAAATATTGTCAGTGACTGATGCACAATCATGAAAAAAATGCACCGTGTCGTTATGAAACAAGTTTAAGATTGCAAAGTTCATACTGCAACGCTTTGAAAGGGGGGTAATATTTAGGGACTCGAATTGACTTGACTTGCATTGACTTGACCTGACTTGATTTGACTTGACTTAAATTGACTTGACTTGACATGTCATGACATGACTTGACTTGCATTGACTTAACTTGATTTTACTTGCATTGACTTGATCTGACTTGACATGACATGACTTGACTTGCATTGACTTGGCTTGCATTGACTTGACATTACTTGACTTGCATTGACTTGGCTTGCATTGACTTGACATTACTTGATTTGACATGACCTGACTTGACATGACTTGACCTGACTTGACCTGACTTGACCTGACTTGACCTGACTTGACCTGACTTGACATGACATGACTTGACTTGCATTGACTTGGCTTGATCTGACTTGACATGACATGACTTGACTTGCATTGACTTGGCTTGATCTGACTTGACATGACATGACTTGGCTTGCATTGACTTGGCTTGCATTGACTTGACTTGCATTGACTTGACTTGCATTGACTTGACTTGATTTGACTTGCATTGACTTGATCTGACTTGACATGACATGACATGACATGACTTGACTTGCATTGACTTGACTTGATTTGACTTGCATTGACTTGACCTGACTTGACATGACATGACATGACATGACATGACATGACATGACATGACTTGACTTGACTTGACTTGCATTGACTTGATTTGATTTGACTTGACCTGACTTGACATGACATGACTTGACTTGCATTTAGTTGACTTGCATTTACTTGACTTGCATTGACTTGACCTGGCTGGACTTGATTTGACTTGCATTGACTTGCATTGACTTGACTTGATTTGACTTTGACTTGACAAACATACATATATTGCAAAAATTCGCAGTCATAAGATCCAGAATAGAGTTAAGTAGTTTTTTACCTACATAAGCTACATCAATGATTATGGCTGCATCGGTGCATTGGTGGCATGATAAAAAACACAAAACCATCACATTATCATGTTAAATACAACAGCTCGCTGATGACTATAGTTCCAATACGCGTCATCAAAATGTGATATTTTCCAAACAAACAAGACTATGATGACATCCCAGCATAAAGTCGACTAAGTGACTAAGCATGTTTTGTGCAAGTATTTTTCCTTTACCTGCAGACAAGAGCGACAAAACTGTTATTGACCTTGCGGTAGGAAGTGGCTGCAAACAGGAAGTCAGTCTGTGTTCCTGATGTGTGTGTCTGTGTGTGTGTTTTGCTTTATTTTTAGGATGCGAAGCTGTAAATGTTGTTGGTTAGGGAGTGTCTATGAAAACAGGAGCTATTTTCCACTCTGTTGCTGTTTCGCACAAAACAAGTAAACGATATCACGATATCTCACATCTCAGCCTTGTTAAAGATTTGTGGCGACACAAATGGGAAAACATAGTACCAATTATTTTAAGAGTTCATGAAACTTGGCATGAATCTGCCCTCCAAAGTTAGGACCCATCACATTCCCAACAGTTTGATACAACGTGATGTTGATGATATTTCTACCTGGGTGATGAATGTGTCAGTGATGCTGTCATGGGGGCCAAAGGTGTGAACGAGCGTCTGGGTCATCCGTGCGGCCTTGACCTCGACCCACGTGTACGTCAGGAAGCAACCCTTGGCCGGGACCACGTCCTTTTCTGGGCGTTCCTGTGGCAACATGGTGGGATTTTCACACGTCCGATTGGAATGGTTGGAACTTCAGGTGCAAGTTTAGGAAGAACATTATACTCGACTTGGACGTTTTTTTGAGGTGGGAGAGTCCAACTATTTCACAAGAACTTAAATTAAGTTTAGAATCATGTTATGGAGTTGTTCAATAAACATTTCTTAGTGCATCATAACAATAACAATCATAACAATTATAACAAAATGTCTTACAAGGCAGCAGCTATACCATGACACCATCAATCTTCCATTTCATGATCTAAGTCTGCAGCGTGCTGTCAATCATTGTGGCAATCATGCAGTGTCATATTAGTCATAAAAAAATTGAGCACAAAGTCAGGTGGTTTTCACATGTGACTATTACGATAAAGCAAAAAAAAGTGTGTTCATTTGACAAATATTACTCAGAGTAAATACATTTTTCTTTGATGAGGCACTTTCCTCATTGAATAAGTCCAGTCATGAAGCCCTGCCCTTTCAGACAGGATGTTAATCAGAGAAAATAGGAATTTGTTGCTCTAAGTGGAAACTATTTGACTTGGTGGGTGTTAAAGGAGAGACAGCCAGAACCAAAAACTGAGCTGTTTCGGGGTTTTTTTTGTTGGTTTTTTTTTTTGAAAGATTTGGATAGTCCGGTGCATGACCCTTACAGTGATTTGTGACTTGTTGATGTAGTGACCATTGGCTTCCAAATCCTGACTGGAATCTTGAGTCACTGCGACATCACAAATACATGGTCAGGCAAAAATGATCTGACGCATTTGTAGGTTAAATAAAAGGCAAATAAAGTAAAGTAACAAAAAAAAGTGTTTTTCATTCATTCATTCATTTTCTACCGCTTTTCCTCACAAGAGTCGCCGGGGGTGCTGGAGCCTATCCCAGCTGTCTTGCTTTGTCTAAAACAGGTGGTCTCAAACGCGCGGCCCGCGGGCCAAATGTGGCCCGCAGGACACTAGTTTGAGGCCCCCGCCTTGATATGAAAGTTTAATGTTAGTGCGTCCCCCGCGCAAGTTTGATATGGATGCTGTATGGTATCATGTACCCAGAAAAAATTATTACGTTTGATTCATGTTCATGTTAAAGGTTAAATAACTGTTAATAGTTATCCTCCCTATCCGTGTGGAAGTGGTAAGTTTTGGGCTTTTTAAGTTTAAAGGAAATAACTAGGAGGATACCGTTTAGCCGTCTTCGGGCGAGAGGCGGGGTACACCCTGTGGACTGGTGGCCAGCCAATCACAGGGGCACATATAGACAAACAACCATTCACACTCACATTCATACCTATGGACAATTTGGAGTGGCTAATTAACCTAGCGTGTTTTTGGAATGTGGGAGGAAACCGGAGAAAACCCACGCATGCACGGAGAGAACATGCAAACTCCACACATAGATGGCCGAGGGTGGAAGGTGAGGTCTGCGAGCTAACCACTCGACCACCGTGCCACCTCAAAAAGTTTTTTTATTTTGGAAAAGTACATATAATGTCACACTGGTTCAGATCCAGTAGCTCTGAAGAGTGTTTCGAGTTGGTACGGGACCACGTCTACCAAGATTGAAGTGCAAACATAACGCTTTTCGTGTTGCAGTTACAGATTTGTTTGTTTTGATAAACGTTTCCACAATAAAAGCGCAATACTCACCAGTCCAATTCATGGCAGCAACTGAAAAAGAAACAAAAAGCAATGGTATTATAAAGAAACAAAGCAAAATAGCATTATACTTTTTGAAAATCAAAACACTTTTCTTGCCCTGTGATTGGCTGGCCACCAGTCCAGGGTGTACCCCGCCTCTCGCCCGAAGACAGCTGGGATAGGCTCCAGCACCCCCCGCGACCCTCGTGAGGAAAAAGCGGTAGAAAATGAATGAATGAATGAAAACACTTTTCTGTTACTTTACTTTATTTGCCTTTTATTTAACCTACAAACATGTCAGATCATGACCTTGTAGAATGCAATTAACACCTGCACTTCAAACTTTTTAAAATCTTTTTTTGGCCAATTTGTGACAGTTTGAGACCGCCTCTTGCCCAAAAGTCAGCTGGGATAGACTCCAGCATACCTTTGTGACTCTAATCGGTATAAAAAACAAACGTATGAATGATGTTGATTTTCAACTTTTATCTTCATGCACATGACAAACTGCTGTCTTTTCTATTTGTAATACAAGAATACAGCGATATACAATACAACTAATCTAACAAATACAACTTTTTTTCTTTTTCAACGTTTAATACTTGAAAAACACTAAAAACGGATGATGTGTGAAATATTAAAATGCGGTCTAGTGGTTTGAGATGGTCTCCTGGGAGCTCATTTCTGTTGCATGAGTTATCATGTTAGCTTGGACGGATGATACTGAGGCCAGCGGAATACGCCGTCACGTCTTGGATAGTTTTCACTCGGCTTCGAAGGCTTCCCGGCCAACAAAACAAGACGGCTCACACTTGGGTTATTTCCACCGCTTGAGTCTGCTTCGTATTCAGCGTAATAGAGCCTGACCTGGCCCGTTGCGTTGGCTCGGTATTAAAAGCACCGCGGTCCCTCTTGAGTAAAAGGTGCTATTGCGCCATCCGTCAGCACCGTTAGCCAAAAGTGACAAGCGCAATAACACATCAATATTATTCCCGTACGTATGATATTTTAATAAAAAATGTGTCGCATTGATGTAATGAGTGATTTCAGATGGAGATTTCATTTCACCAGTTATGTCAAAAAGTATGAAAATGTGCTGGAGTTAATTATTTTTAACACCAGAACAAGATGCATTACCATGCAAAAGTGTTGGGACACCTTTGGAATTGTTGTTTTCACATCGCTATAGTAACCATATATACAGTATTATGCCACCATGTTGTTTAAGCAATACGTTAATGATTACCCACATAATATACGCATGAAAACTAACTAAAACCGCAAGTAATTATCAACAATGTTCCTATGATGATATATAAACCTAGCTGCATGTTTTGAGGGCCAATATGACTACCGATCACAAACACAACCAATTTTTGCAGCGCTGTGCACGAAACAGGTTTACCAAGTAAACTAGTAAACACCCTGGACTATAAATAATAAAAAGATGAAATATTAACATATTTTGTAGTATACCGGTGTATAGTAGTGTTAATGATAAATGATGAATGATAACAATCAGTGTCATGTTCATTCATTCATTCATTTTCTACCGCTTTTCCTCACAAGGGTCGCGGGGGTGCTGGAGCCTATCCCAGCTGTCTTCGGGCGTAAGGCGGGGTACACCCTAGACTGGTCGCCAGCCAATCACAGGGCACATATAGACAAACAACCATTCACACTCACATTCATACCTATGGACAATTTGGAGTCGCTAATTAACCTAGCATGTTTTTGGAATGTGGGAGGAAACCGGAGTACCCGGAGAAAACCCACGCATGCACGGGGAGAACATGCAAACTCCACACAGAGATGGCCGAGGGTGGAATTGAACCCTGGTCTCCTAGCTAAAATTACAAAATTAAAAAAAAAAAAAAAACCAAAAAAAAAAAACCTTAAACTGTATTATGGAAAGCAGGAAGTGAACAAATGTAACAGTTACTGATTGTAAAAGTACCAGATGGAGGGGTAGGATTTAATAAGCTTTGCTTCTTCCTACTCCTTTTGGACTTGAGGAACTGGGAACTGATTATGGGATGCATTCAATTGTAATCTGATGCATGTTCAAATGAAATAAAACCATTACCATTACCATTACCATTACCATTACCATTACCATTACCATGTCTCAAAAAAGTCTGTATGCCACGAAAAAAAAAATGGTGCCATACCAGTAGATCCCCAGGACTTGGCCGATCTGGCCGACTGAGGGAAGATGGTCAGAGTTACGGAGGTCACCAAGACGTCCATGGTCACTGTGACAGAGCTACGTCATCCCACTAATTCAGTATTCTGGTGGGTGGGTGAGGGCGGGGGGGGGTCAACCTTTCTCAACATGTGTTGGCCATTTCTCTTCCATGGTGACAGCGTTGGAAGGGTTATTTTTCACTTCTCAGATCAGTGGGTTCCTTCTCAACATTTGGAAACATCATACTTTCCTGACTTACCCCTCCAGTTTGCGCAGGAATCCACAAAGGAGCACAGTGGGCCTTTTCCCTGCATGCCACTACAAACACAACAGAAACCGATGCTGAAATTGTGCATGATTCCTAAAATAGAGAAGTACTGTTAAAGTTAGGTGTACGCAGTAAAATGATACTACTGTGTATCTTTGCTGGGAGCTTTCCAACAACAATCCGCTCAGGAAATTGCTGTCAGACGCTCCTTTGCCCCTCGTCGTTGGAGCTAGCACGTCACTTCAATGTAACTTGACAAGAAGCCCCAGAAAGTGGAGTTATGTGACCTTGAATGGCCCACATACACAAAACATAGGTAGTGTTGAGAGCTGAGGGTAAAGATTTGGCGAATATAATGCAATGTCTGCAGTTGATGTTCATGGAAAAAAAAAAAAAAAAAAAAAAAAAGCATAAAGCCAGGAAAGAATAGTTTTTAAAGAATGCAGAACTTGGAGGTCTCGGGGTAATGCTACACCGCCTCACCACCTGGAGCCCACCTGTCCATCACGCACACTCTCCGTGCCTTTCACTCAACCCGTCTCGTTCTATTTATAACTCGTCGTCGGTGCCCACCCAGAAAATCTTGTTATTTTTCTCCCTTTTGACTCGACTGCATTCGTTTGTGTTCCATATGTAGACTCGAGCGATGACATCATCGTGACATCTTGCTGCTGTGTGTGGTCATGAGGTTTATTGGGAACGCACGCGTACGTTTTATTGACCATTCAGTGCCGACTTTAAGAATAGAATGGAATTGCAAATGTCAGTATTTTATACGCCAAACGGGCCAGTTACCTGAATCCGACTCTGCTATCTGTCTATCCAAAAATGTATACATTATACTATTTTTTACAGTTCTTTACAGAGCTTCTAAAAATGAACTTTTTGCTTTTACTGTGACTTTTTTTCCAGTTGGTTTTGTTTTTATGTATTTTTGGTAATGTCCTCACAAAATGGTATCAGTGAGGAAAATGTGACGATGACCATAGAACCGAAAATCTAACTTACTGCCATATAGGAAATGGTCTAGCTACATCTTGCTCCATCCACAAGTTCAGGGGTGCTCATTAAGTTGATCGCGAGCTACCGGTCGATCGCGGAGGTGGTACTGGTCGATCGCTGGTCGATTGCGGCGTGACATTAAAAAAATATCATCCCAGCATCAATGCTGTCACTTGATTGATATACAGGGCAGCCATTCAGATGACAACTGAATGTTGCCCTTCGGGCGACCAATCAAATCAAACAACGTCTCTAAGTGCAGCAGAACTTACGATGTCAGCCTATCATCCATCCCCGTTACTTGATTGACATACAGGACAACCAGTCAGATGACAACTGAATTTTGACCTTTAGGTCACCGCTCATGCGTAAACAACGATGCAAAGTGCTAAGCTAGTCGGCGAATTGCGAGATTTTAAGCCCTCGCTAAAGTTTATGGTCACTAAAATGAGTGAAGGAGCTGGACCAAGTAAAAAGGCAAAAACTGGACCAAGTAAAAAGGCAAAAAACATATCACTTCCATACGGATATGGAATATTATACGGATATTGTGATACGGATATTATCCATGACTGATAAACATTTGGAAGTGTGCTTGAGGCTGGCTATCAGCAGCTACTGTCCGCACTATGCATCCCTGGCTGGTTCAATTCAGTGCAAGTCATCAAAGTAAACTCAGGTAATTACAAAAAATGTTAATAGTTAATTATGTGTGTTTTGCAATATTGGCTCATTTTGTTATGTAAGGTACATCAACATACATTGTACGTACAAATAATCCTCAATACATTTGAAAATAAATAGATGTTTTGCATTTTTGTAGTGGGTAGATCATTTTGACTCGGTCATTTTAAAAGTAGCTCGCATGCTGAAAAAGTGTGAGCACCCCTGCACAAGTTGATCTTCATTACGGTGTCTTGGAAGGGTCAGTCGTTGTGGACTCCTACAGATCAGATAAACACCACAACCTGAAACCAGCTTTCAAGATCTTCCAGAATCTGCATTTTGGATTTCAAAATGGATTTTTGTTTTGAATTTACAAAACAATCTGTTTTCATTTATTCCACCCAGGCACGCCCACTCCACTGTGATTGGTCCCACTCAGCTTGTACAGCCATGAGCCGGTGTTAGAAAAAAAACGCTCTGAAACCAAGCGTTCATGTGGGGCGCCATCCCAAACTTCTTTCGGGGGTCACTTCCAATCCTTTCAAGCCAATCATGTCACACAAACATAATGTGAGATCTGAAGACGCATGACTTTTTCTATTCTGTGCGTTATAAAGATATAAAAACAGATAAAAAGATGCAGCTAAGAATGCACATCATGGCAAACACTTATTCCGCCTTCAGAAAAAACTCCAAAAAGCGGCAACAATGCTAAAATTTAATGTGACATGCTAATTAACTAAGCTAGAGCAACATTATTATTAACCGCTGTCGAGCGGTTAGCGCGCAGACCTAACCACAGCTAGGAGAACTGAGTTCAATTCCACCCTGGGCCATCTCTGTGTGGAGTTTGCATGTTCTCCCCGTGCATGCGTGGGTTTTCTCCGGGTACTCCGGTTTCCTCCGACATTCCAAAAACATGCTAGGTTAATTGGCCACTCCAAATTGTCCATAGGTATGAATGCAACCGAGTGTAATATTTACCAACCAAATGAACGCTTCTCATTGCCTTTAAATGCACAGGGCCCACTGGACTGCACATCAGAGGCTAAAAATGCGTGTCACCATGTAGACCTCTGTTCCTGAAAGATTAAACACAGCAGCAGGCTAATCCAGGTATCGTGCTTGTGATCCACCTCTATTCATGCTCTGTCGTCGCCAATTTGACGGAACCTTTGACGTTTCTCGGGATCTCATCCTCCTTGTACTTCATCTTTTCAGATCATAAATTAACCTTTCAAGGGCAGAATTTAAAGTGTGTATTTATTTAATATACAGTAAACCTCGGATATATCGGACTCGGATATATCGGAAATTCGCTCACAACTGACAGATAAAAAAGAACCGATTTTTCTGTAATGCATTTCCAATAAAAATTCATTGCATATATCGGATTTTTTATAACGGATTTCGCCTATTTCGGACAAAATCTCCAGTCCCGTTCCAATGCATTTCCATTAAATTTCCCTCGCATATATCGGATGGCCGCATCGTGGCGCTCCGATTCGCCGAATCGTGACAGGCCGCTATACGACGTCATTTGCAGCGTTTGCAGCGTTGCCTGCGCGTCCATGTACATTGGAAACATAGTCAAGGAAGTGCCTTTTTATAACGGATAAAATCCGATTTACGCATATACCGGATATAAATCCGATATATGCGTAAAACGGACATTTTCCGGTATACGCATATAACGGATTTCGCTTATATCGGACAAAACCAGTGGGAACAATTGAATCCGATATATCCCAGGTTTACTGTACTTCCCATCACTTTTTTTGATAGTTTTAAGTCCTCACAGAGACTTAATAAACCAATATTTTGCTTTTTAGGATTCCTCTTTTGTCTGCTGGTGATGCTGTTTGCTTTCCAGCTTCCATCTGGTTTGTTTTCTCCTCACAATAGAAGAGATGATTAGATTTCCCAGCAGCCTCACACGTGCTGCCATAACGCCATGGAAACCAGACGGAAGAGACGGATTAAATCTCGTTTACGTCTGGCTGACTTGAGGAATGGAATAGTGGAAACTGTGCGACCGACTGGTGTAAAAACATCCGCGTTATGAAATCCCACCAATTAAAACGGAATCGTCGCCACACCCTCGACTTGAAGACAAGCGTGTCTCCCCTCGGCTCGTGTTAAGCTGTGTAAACCTGGAACATCACACGGCTGGAAAAGAGACGGAGGAAAGGAAAAAAAAAAAAAGGGGGAGCTGCCGGAGTGGACTTGGAAGGGTGGGTGTGTGGAAGTGGAAATAGGCAGCGGGGAGGAGGAATGTGAAACATTTCTGATGCTGCTCCAGCGGCTGTTTACACGGTAGTCAGTGCGGCGTGACATCAGAGTGCAGACTTTATAAATGTCAGCCAGACCAGAGGTGGACGAGACAGACGGGGCTCGCCATCATGGACCGACCGCCGTGTGACCGTGTGGTAGCTTTGGCCCTGCTGCTGCTTGCTGGGGCCTCACAGGTGACTTCTACTTTGATTTTCCAAGTTAACGTTTGGTGCTTTTGAAACTGTTTTTTCACTACAAACCGTAAATGTATCTAATAGAAACTAACATGTAATATCTTATTGATTGACCTGTCGGTGATGAAAATGAACTGAAAGATAATCAAATAACACAAATGAATATTTTCTGACAATGCATGAAACAAATATGGTAAACTGTTGTCATTATGTCAAGATGCTCTTGAAAATTATAAAAAAAAAAGTACGCAAATACAGTAAACCTCGGATATATCGGATTCAATTGTTCCCACTGGTTTTGTCCGATATAAGCGAAATCCGTTATATGCATATACCGGAAAATGTCAGTTTTACGCATATATCGGATTTATATCCGGTATATGCGTAAATCGGATTTTATCCGTTATAAAAAGGCACTTCCTTGACTATGTTTCCAATGTACCTCACAAAATGGTATCAGTGAGGAAAATGTGACGATGACCATAGAACCGAAAGTCTAACTTACTGCCATATAGGAAATGGTCTGGGGTTCAGGGGCTCAGGGGTGGGCAAACTTTTTGACTCGCGGGCCGCATTGATATAACAAAATTTCCCGGGGGGGGGGGGGGTGGGGGGGGGGGGGCAGACTATATATTTTACACGTAACAGTCAACCTGATATTATTGTATCTGTAAAATTGTCATGCAATCTGCTATTATTATTTATTATTTTATATTTAAATATTTTAAAAATAATAAAATATTATAATAATTAAAATAAAATTAAAATAATTATTATTATATTATTATTATGTAAAATATGCAAATATAACAATATTATTATATATAATTAATATAATAATTAGCATTAATATAATAAATATAATAATCATAATAGTTATAATAATAATATAATAATTATTATTTTTATTATTATTATGTGCTTGTGTCTCTTTTTTCAGGAGCACTTTGTAAACAACAGACCATGTCAAACAACGAAATTGATACAACCATCAAAAGGTTGGCTCAGGCCATGATGCCAGGTTGTATGTTGAGTTTAAATGAAATACTTTGGAAAGATTGGGCGGGGCGTATTCAAACACTTGGCGGGCCGGATGTGGCCCCCGGGCCGTAGTTTGCCCACCCCTGGGTTAAGATCTCATTCCCTGCTGTGCTAGTATTATTGACGTCACTCACTTTTATATTTGTCCTAAATCTGGAGCCAGGAGAAAGACAATAACCAGTGACATCAACAAGATTAGCATAACGATGCGGCCATCCGATATATGCAATGAATTTTTATTGGAAATGCATTACAGAAAAATCGGTTCTTTTTTATCTGTCCGTTGTGAGCGAATTTCCGATATATCCGAGTCCGATATATCCGAGGTTTACTGTAAACGTATTGTACTTACCGCTTCTTGTTGTTCCAACAGGTGTTGTGTCAGCTCTGTGATCGGCCTTGTCTTTGTCCTCGTCCCGTCCCACAATGTCCCCCGGGAGTCCCCCTGGTACTGGATGGCTGCCAGTGCTGCCGGGTGTGCGTGAGGCAGGAGGGCGAGCCGTGCAACCAAAAGTTCCCGTGTGACACCCAGAAGGGGCTGAAGTGCGACTACAGTGCCAGCTTCCCCGGAGGCCCTGGGGAGTGTGTCGGTGAGTGTGTCTTCTATACTGGGTGATACTCTCAAAAAGCTATGTGTCCACCAAGACGTAGTGAAGTTCAAAGTAACATCAGGAATAACATCCATGCGCTTATACAGTACTTTCAAGCCAAATACTTCTTAGAAAGGTGTTCCTTCATAGCAGTTTTCAGTGAAATGAAAATTGCAAAGAACAGAAAGTGAGGTGAGCGTCCTCATTCTCTCATTCGCTGCATCGTTTGTTGTATTCTTAAAACCTTTGTCTTTTGGAAAATAAAACAAACTTACAGTAAGACTCGGACACTGTGAACAGACAGCGGCAACACAATTTTGATTAAAATTTTTCGTGAGCAAGGCAGTCCGGCGCAGTGCGGCGCACCCACGCCTCCAATCCTCCCACCGTCACAAGTGTCAAAGAGGGAAAGGAAATATTTACCAACCAAATGAACGCTTCTCATTGTCTTTAAATGCACAGGGCCCACTGGACTGCGCATCAGAAGCCAGAATGCTGTACGTCACCATGTAGACCACCTTTGTTCCTGAAAGTCACATTAAACACAGCAGCAGGCTAATCCAGGCATGATGCACCTGTATTCATGCTCTGTCGTCGTCAAATTTGACAGAACCTTTGATGGTTCTCAGGATCTCATTCTCCTTGTACTTAATCTTTTCAGATCACGTTAATAATAACGATTAGGACCGGTATTTAACGGTACGTCAAGGGGGGGAATGGATTGTGAATGCCTGACACATTACAGCTCCACTCATCTCTCATCTCCGTGGCCAGGCTGCGTGTGTCCTCACGGTCCAGATTGACTCCCACTGTGGCCCTAAGTCTACATATTTATTGGTGTATGTAGGAGGTCACATCACAGAGGAGATCACACACAGAGTGATGGACCTACACGAAGACAGTTCATGTTTAGAGTCTGCTCAGCGATGCTGACAGCCCATTACCTCAAAGTCCAAAACGTTGTAATTCCCGGGCTTCTGTTGACATTTTGTCCTTAATGATGCTATATGATAGATTGCAGAGCCAACACGCAGACGCCACAGTTCACAAGCTTTCTCCTGCAAGGACAGCCATTCCAGTGTCCCCGCCACTCCCATTTTTCTCGGCTAATCCATTCCCATCCTGATCCAACATGACTGGTCCTGCTCTGTGTGCCCCCCTCAGGTCAGGAGGATCTGGTCTGCGAAGTCAACGGAATCAGCTACCAAGATGGCCAGTCCTTTCAGCCCTCGTGCGATGTCTACTGCCACTGCAGAGGAGGAGGCGTGAGCTGCGTGTCCGCTTGTCCCTTGAACGTACGTCTCCCCACACCGGACTGTCCCCATCCACAGCATATCCATCTACCTGGGAAGTGCTGCAAGGAATGGGTGTGTGAGAACCTGGAGAACTCTATCCTTCAGGATGCCATCACAGGTAAACACATTAGGGGGGGGGGGCATTGGTACTGTCATGTTTCACATAGCTGAGGTTTGTGCAAATGTGAATCTTTTGGGTTGGGGGCGGGAGTTCTACCTGTGGTCTTTACGGTAATCCGAGCCACTGCCTTCCATTGTAAGAAGCAGGTGGTAGACCTCTACTTATGTAACACTGCCCACGGAAAAGGAATTAGCATACTTTCCACAATATCAAGGTATTCCATGAGCATAATTCCAAGCATATTTCCCATGCTGCATGAGTGTGGTGTTGTCATTTCTCCTCCCACATATAAACGACGGTACCTCAGTTGATTGCAGCTCCATATGGCCGCATGACACATGAGCTTTGTCACTGGCGGTCATGTCTGGAAGTTTTTACTAGACCATTTGTACGTTATAATGGGGTGTGTCTGGACAAATATAAGCCACGTTTCTTTGGAAAGAGCCAAACATTTTCCTTTTAATAGCATTTCATAGCAACAACCAGCTGTGTAGAAATTAAACGTTTGAAGCTATTATCGTAGCACATTGTGTGTGTGTGTGTGTGGCTGGGTGGGTGAGTGAAACGGAGAAGTGAAACAAATCCACTCCAAAAAACACGTACAAGTCCAAACAGTGTCCAACAACATTAAAGGAATAGCAACAGAACATTTTGTCCTTGAATATTACCCACATGGTACCTCATGATCAGCTGATGTTCGACTTATATGCGTGTTAGTTTTGGAAGAAACCTAACTAGCCAATCCACTCCAAGTCTTTAGAGTTTGTAATAGTCCAACATGGGGATGACCGGTTGCGTTTGTGACCCTAACCCCAACCCTAGCCTGAACCATAACCCTAACCCTAACCCCTAACCCCAAACCCCTAACCCCAAACCCTAGCCCTAACCCTAACCCCTAACCCAAACACTAACCCCTAACCATAACCCCAAACCCTAACCCTAACCCTAAACCCTAGCCCCAAACGCTAACCCCAAATCCTAACCCCTAACCCTAAACCCTAGCCCCAAACCCTAACCCCAAATCCTAACCCCTAACCCTAACCCCAAACCCTAACCCCAACCCCTAACCCCAAACCCTAACCCCAAACCCTAACCCCTAATCCTAACCCCAAACCCTAACCCCAAACCCTAACCCCTAGCCCTAACCCCTAACCCCTAACCCTAACCCTAAACCCTAGCCCCAAACCCTAACCCCAAATCCTAACTCCTAACCCCAAACCCTAACCCCAAACCCGAACCCTAACCCCAAACTCTAACCCCAAAACCTAACCCTAACCCCTAATCCTAACCCCAACCCCCTAACCCCTAACCCCTAACCCCAAACCCTAACCCTAACCCCTAACCCTAACACCAATCATGGTGACTTTTAAAGTGCTGAAAGTGAGTCACTTCCTTGATGAAGTTGAGTTTAATGAAAGATGAAAGCATTCTTTCAGGCTCTTGAAACCGTTTAAATCATTTTATTAGTAGAATGAGTTTCACTGCATTTGGAGTTACAGGGCCAAACACATGTTTTGGACAGTCTAAAAACAGTTTTTTCTGCCAGTGCTGATGGCAAGGGAAAGTATAACTCAAAAATATGGCAACATGGTGTTAAAGGGGACCTATTACGCTTTTTCCGCTTTTCTGACCTATAAATGTAGTTAGCATGTTTTTTTCTCGTGTTAAACGATGTCAAAGTTTCAGATAAAAAGGTTTGAGCATTTAAGAAATGAGCCCTGAAGGAAGATTGGGATGGTTCAAAATGCTTGGTTTCAGAAGGCGTGGTAAAACTATCCCTTTGTGACATCACAGAGGGGCGGACTTCCTTATATGGAAACTCTGTGTCTTCGCCCAAGCTCTGCTCCTCTGTTTACTTGCTAGCAATGCCTCGTACTGGAAAGCCACATTTGTTTACATTTCCTAAAGACACCAGACTTCCTGATTCCCGACCTATCATTTAGCTTCTTGTCCTCTCCAGCCATGAAACCAAACGAGCAGTGGCCACCATCCCTGGTCCCAGCTGCCTCCACCTGTACCGAGCTGAGCACCCAGTGGAGCGCCTGCTCCCAGAGCTGTGGGGCCGGGATCTCCACACGCGTCTCCAATCAGAATCCAGCCTGCAGGCTACAAATGGAGACTCGTCTTTGTAAAGTGCGGCCCTGCCATTCACAACTTCCCTTGCCAAGCAGACCCACGGTGAGTTGTGTTTTTTCACTTGTTATGTGAGGATCTGTTAGCTAGAATCATGGTTCTACATTTCAATTGGATAAGAGTATGATTCCTTATTTAAGTGTTGTGATTGGTCGCTGGTTTCCCCAGCAGGGACAGCAGGGCCAGTGTACGGCCAGCTACACATCACAGGGGCCCATTCGACTTGTTCACCAGGGCTGCTATAGCACACGGGCCTACCAGCTGCGCTACTGCGGACGCTGCACCGACTCCCGCTGCTGTACACCTTACCAAACCTCCACGGCCGAGGTGACCTTCCGCTGCTCCACCGGCAGGCTTCTACATCGGGCTGTGATGATGATCCACTCATGTGTCTGCCATAGCAACTGCCCCTACGCCCCGTTCAGAAACCCTGCTCTTTGGGGATACAGACCCTGACTCATCGCCTTGGTAACAACAGGACTTCACTGAACTTTGACATAACTCACAGGGCTCTAATTTCACGGCGCAGCCCACGCAGTGGTAATTTGGTCCAGCGCACCAATGTGCGCAGCCAATATGGTAATTTGGTAGACTGGACTGTGTCAAGGTGGGCGTGGTGGCGCACCAGGAGGTGTCCACATATTCAGCTTGGCAATATTCAGTGACAATTTCGAGACAAAACAGCATGCCAAAGATGCGCCGAAAGCTCGCCAGATCCAACCCGGTTTATTCTTGGCGCAGGCGAAGCGCACACTGCGCAGTGGTAAATTGGCTGACAGGCGCACAGTGCAGACACGTCACCAGAAGCTCACAGACAGGTTTTTTTCAGAGTGTCAGGCACATTTCAATGCAACCAGCAACCACTATTTAATGTAACCGTATGAACCGGCATGTATGTTTTTGTAATAATTGTCCCATCACATCCGATGTCGGATAAAAGACGTCACTCATAATGAGAACTCAACCTGAGGACAGGCTCGACACCGGGGTTTGGGTTTTTATTAGATTTTCTAAATATTGTGTTTTCACACTTGCAAACACAAATCTTTAATTTGGTAGATTTAAACTTGTATATTCAAGTCATGGCTCACTGAAATTTTGAAATACTGATAATAATTATTCATTTATCTGTACTGTACAGACTGAGCTTAAAAACTAAATGAACCCAAATGGAGCGCATACAAGCAAGCAAGTACATGTTGGTAGGTTGGTAGGTCTGCATTGAAATGGAAGCATCTCGTGCCTCCCCCTGACAGTTCCCCGCCCCCCACTATTTGAGAAGCACTGATCCAGACAAATGAATTCAGTAAATAGTGAAGACATTTTGTATTTTATTGCTATGTCAAAAACCTGAAAATTGAGCTGCTTAGACAACAAATATGTTTATCCTTTGAGGGCATTTGTAATAATTCAATTCTAAAAAAAATACTTTGACTGGCATACTTGTGTATGTCCCCCAGAATGACTCTAAGGCAGTTTTGTTTGTAACACTGCTTCAATGATGTTGCACTTTTGCTTCTTTTCTGTAAATAATAGTTTCTTACTTTCATGTTTATGCTGAACATTATTGTGACATTGTTTAAACGGCATGCATTTTGCTAAGACTTTTGTGTTTATGCTTTGTTTTTTACTTAATATTATAGGCTCTATAGTATTCAAATACATTCTTATGATAATAATGATATTAATGATATGCTTATGATGTCTCATAAGCGTCCTTGTGCTCCAAACTTCTCGAAAATGGATGATGACCTTATGAACACGGAGCGATGGCGCCACAATGAGTGAGTAGTATCTGGCGACATCTAGCGCCCGAGATGCACATTGCAACTACAATCTCGGCTTCCTACGGGGTGGTTCAGAATCAGAAAGAAATAAGTCTTTATTGAACCGTGTAAAACAATTACAAATACAAGATGACTTCACATTAATTCGGATTACGATATCAGAATCCCAAATGTACCACTTCAATTGTTCGTACCCCTGCCTCACGTCGCAAGTCAAGACAGGTCGAGTAAAGTCTGAAGTCAACTTTCGAGTCCTTATAAGCGGTAGAAAATTAATGAATGAATTGTCCATATTTGTCTATGACACAGCCAGTAGGTGTTTATGAGTGATGATGTAATAAGAATCAAGTGGTGTCCCTTTTCTTAGTGCCTTCTTTCCCTTGGCTCGAGGTTTTAAGGGGTAAGACGACAGGGAGGGGGGCTAAGGGTTGCGGATTCAGCACAGAAATGTAATCCACGCATTTGTTGATTGTTCTTAAACCTGATTGGATGCTAATAGACGAGGCGGATTCAAATGGAAAATATGTTGTCTTGCTGGGAATTACATAATACTTGGGGACTTGGGGACTTGGGGAATGGGGGACACATTTTATCAATCTTAAGTATTTTCAAGTCCTGAGACTAAATTCTGACTTACATCCCAAGTCATTGATGTCCAAGTCAAATTGCAAGTCTTTGATATTGTCAAGTCGAGTCCAAAGTCGTCAAAAGTGTGACTCCAGTCTGGCTTGAGTCTAACTTGTGTGACCCAAGTCCAAGACCTGAGTCCAAACCTCTGGTAAATACTGCAGCTGCTGTTTTTTGTTAGACCTCTCTCTCTATTCTATTGTCTCTTGGATTTTATTTTGGACTTCTTGGACCTGGTTAGGCGCTTACAGAGCCATCTACACGAAATCCAAATAGACGCAGCGACGAGAAGACAGAAGATTCCCAAAACAGCAAAGACATCCAGACAGTGATAGACATACCACGGCAACTTATAGGATTCTGTGCGCAGATGCGGAGCCCCCTTATGCCTCATCACGTACTCTATCCAGAAGACGGCGGTGTCAATGGGTTTCATGGGTTTGTCGTGATGCAGCTGGGATAGTTTGATCATATTCTGTTTGTAAGGCTTCTGCGGATCCAGAACATTCCTCAGGGAACTCGAGAAAGACTCCACATCCAGTGTCGTCACTTCAACAATCTCGGCGACTCCCTTGGCCTTCATCCGGACCATGTTATCATCCTGGTCAAAGATCAGAGGAACGCCCAGAATTGGGACGCTGTGGTAGATGGCTTCGTATATGCCGTTCGTACCCCCGTGTGTAACAAAGGCTTTGGTCTTAGGGTGGCCCAGTAAGTCGTTCTGAGGCATCCAATCCACCAGCAAGGTGTTGTTCCCGAGAGTGGCAGGCTTCTTTCCGAGATGTCTCCACACAACTTTCTGAGGGAGCTTTGCAAAAGCAGATGCGATGATCTCCGATATTTCAGGACCCAGATCACCCAGTAGCGTTCCTAACGTCATGACGACAACGCCGTGTTCGCCGGAACTCTGCACAAAGTCTTCCAAATCTGCCGGCAGAGGTTTGGACGGCTTGCCCTGAAAGCCTCCGATGTAGACCACATTGGGCATGGTGGGTCGTGGGTACTCAAATGTGAAGTCAACCCTCATCAGCCAGATATCAGCTCCTTGTACAAGAGACATGGCGCTGACGTCGCCTCCGAAATACCGATCGCACACAGCCTGTATTGGCGGATTGGCGACAAAGTAGTGCATGTAAAGCAGAGCGGCGTGGTAGATGATGTTGTTCATTCTTTGAAACAAATCCATTTTATCGGTGTACTTTGAGAAGAGCTCGGGTATGTAGGACAGAGGAGATGGAGCGATGGCAAAGTGAGCCTCTCCGTTGAAAAGCCAGCGTACGTTAAAGACCATGGGGAGGTTCAGATAGTGAGCCAGGAGCACTCCTGCTGGAAAGGCCGGATCCATCAAGAAAACATCATATCCTGTCTCATTCAGCTCCTTGATGAGAGTTTTATTCTCAAAAATGTTGACCACCAATTGAGCCACAACCATTTGGTTCTCTCCAATAAAGCCAAAGAGGTTCCTGTAGAACTCCACAAAGCCCCAAAGCGAGCCTCTATGTCGTCTGATCTCGATGGACCTTTCCAGGAAAGACGTCATGAAGCTCTGGCTCTCGATGTTCTGAGACTGCTCCAGCATGACGGTGATGGAGGTGTAGTAAGGTGACTTCTCAGAGACGTACCAGCTGGTGGAGGTACGCAGCACTGTGATTTCATGTCCTTGAGAATGAAGAGCCTCCACCAGAATTTTCATGTTGATCCAGTGACTTCCATCAAAGGGGTAGACCAGAATTTTCCCTCCCCGACATGAGGGGAGCAGCGTCACTAAAAACACCAGGAGGAACGCCAGGGTTGTATATGACGCCATTACTGAAGAGGAGACACACACACATCATGTTGAATAAATTTGTAGATAATAAAATGGCCGAGATGACCTGATGTCCTGATGCTACAGATTGCTTATCAAAGTCCAAAATTATATCAACGCCTACTATATTCATATACTGTTTACATATATCATGTTTACAAGTGATAACACACATTTCAGCAACCAACATACCTTTTTTTTACAAATTAAATTAATAATTTTTAGTAATTAGTACTTTCATTCATTCATTCATTTTCTACCATTTATCTTCACAAGGATCGCGGGGGTGCTGGAGCCTATCCCAGTACACCCTGGACTGGTAGCCGCGCAGCCGAAATTAGTACTTATTTTTATTTATTTAAATGTAAATATCCAAGGCTGCACGGTGGTGGAGTGGTTAGCGAGCAGGCCTCACAGCTAGAAAACCTGAGTTCAATTCCACTCACGGCCATCTCTGTGTGGAGTTTGCATGTCCTCCCTGTGTCTTCTCCAAATTGTCCATAGGTATGAATGTGAGTGTGAATGGTTGTTTGTCTATATGTGCCCTGTGATTGGCTGGCCACCAGTCTAGGGTGTACTCAAAGACAGCTGGGATAGGCTCCAGCACCCCCCGCGACCCTCGTGAGGAAAAGCGGTAGAAAATGAATGAATGAATGAATGAATAAATGTAAATATCCAAGGCTGCACGGTGTGGGAGTGGTTAGCGAGCAGGCCTCACAGCTAGAAGACCTGAGTTCAATTCCACTCACGGCCATCTCTGTGTGGAGTTTGCATGTCCTCCCTGTGTCTTCTCCAAATTGTCCATAGGTATGAATGTGAGTGTGAATGGTTGTTTGTCTATATGTGCCCTGTGATTGGCTGGCCACCAGTCCAGGGTGTAGTCAAAGACAGCTGGGATAGGCTCCAGCACCCTCCGCGACCCTTGTGAGGAAAAGCGGTAGAAAATGAATGAATGAATTAATAAATGTAAATATCCAAGGCTGCACGGTGTGGGAGTGGTTAGCGAGCAGGCCTCACAGCTAGAAAACCTGAGTTCAATTCCACTCACGGCCATCTCTGTGTGGAGTTTGCATGTCCTCCCTGTGTCTTCTCCAAATTGTCCATAATTATGAATGTGAGTGTGAATGGTTGTTTGTCTATATGTGCCCTGTGATTGGCTGGCCACCAGTCCAGGGTGTAGTCAAAGACAGCTGGGATAGGCTCCAGCACCCTCCGCGACCCTTGTGAGGATAAGCGGTAGAAAAGGAATGAATGAATGAATGAATGAATGAATGTCAATCCATCCATTTTCTATGCTGCTTATCCTCACTAGGATCACAGCGGTATGCTGGAGCCTATCCCAGCTGTCTGTGTCATACCAATGGACAATTTGGTGTTGCCAATGTGAGAGGAAACTGGCGTACCCGGAGAAAAAACACACATGCAAACTCCACAAAGAGACATGCAGAATCGAATACTCGGTCAGAAGTCACTTGGTCACCGTGCAGCCCTAAATGTAAATATTATTTTTTATATATAATATTATATTTTTTAATAGAATTTTATATATAATAATTTTTAGGTTTTAAGAGTATTTTTCTTAATTTAAGGTTTTTTATATATTATAAAAAATGATAAAATGGTTGCGTAAATGTGTGTAATCACATGTTTGTTTTCTCAACCTCCTACCAGGGTCGTGATGGGATTCAGCCTTAGACTATCTAACCTCAAGCCACCCGTGACCCTGCCCCAGCCTCCGGGTGCATAGCAGCTGTTAATGTCATACTAATACTACATTAATGCAAAGCACATAATACTACATATAGTATATATATATATCTACATAGATAGATACGTAGATGGTTATAATGAGAGCTGTGAAGCATGCAAGGTATTCAAGAGTCGTATTGCATGTTGAGTATGATAAATTTAGACATTTTGGCAGGTCTGCACTAATATTGAAAGTACTCCCTGCCTCTTTCGACAGTTCATCGCATCCCCCAAGGGGGATCCCTGCCCCAGTGTTTGAGAAGCACTGACATGGGGTGATCTATCTAGCTGTCTATCTAGGATGTAAAAGCAAGCAAGTCAATTAACGCAGAGTACTTCACTTACATCAGAAACCAAACTTACTTTAGATTCACATGTTGTGAGCAAAGCAGATCCTCACCTCAGGTCTCGTGAGCCTCCAGCGAAAAAAAAAAGAATCCAGAGTGTTCCGATCAACCTCTGGGCTGCAAATGTAAGTAAATGTATAACTCCTCACCAACTGAAGTGCTCTGATGTTTTGCCTGCCTGTTTGTTCAAACTCCCCTGTTTTTTGTTTTTTTTTTTTACTGCACATGCTTCCTCTCGGCCCCAAACATCTGGATATCATTTTCCAAAACTTGAACAATGGAGGATTTCAATCATGTGACCTCTGCAACACTGCAATCTACCAAAAAAAAAAAAGTAGTGCATTAATGACAAACCACAACTCTCATGGTCCACATTTACAGCGGCTAATCAGGTTTAGGTGGACTTCTCATAGGTCCATAGGTCCAGATAAGCATACTAAGTACACAAAGGACAACACGTATCCATGTTGAGTAATGTGACATAGAAGGGGGGCATCTGTTAGACAGCTCTTTCGTCCTATTTTTTTGTCCCACTGCATTTCGAAAAAAGGTCGTGGAGGTCACGTTGACATTCTTCTCCATTTGTTTTGTCAGTAAAAAAACAATCCAATATCGGCGAGGAAGCAGTTAATTACATTTAAAGACAAAACAACCTCCATCTGACCTTTGTGCTGTAAATAGGAAAAGGAAATAGTGATTGGTATTGGTCTGATATCTTGAAATGTTTTTATATTTCTCATCGGTGTAACCATAATCCTCCAGGTGATACCAATTGGTGGCCGATCGAAAATGAAAATTAATCATTAGTGAGATCAGCCATGTTGTTTGGTCTAGAGACATTGCCACTGAGGAAAAGACAGGAAGCAGAACTGGAGGTAGCAGAGATGAGGATGCTGAGGTTCTCATTGGGAGTGACCAGGATGGATAGGATCAGGAACAAGTACATCAGATGGACATTACATGTTAGAGGCCTTGGAGATAAACTCAGAGAGGCCATACTGAGATGGTTGGGACATGTCCAGAGGAGAGATAGTGAATATATTAGTAGAAGGATGCTGTGTCCAAAGAGGAGTTTTATGGATGTAGTGAAGGAGGACATGAGGGTAGTTGGTGTGAGAGAGACAGCTCCAGAAGACAAGGTTGGATGGAGGAGATTGATTTGCTGTGGTGACCCCCTGGAGGGAAAAGCCCAAAGATATAGAAGAAGAAGAAGACATCACTATGTGGTTACACTACTACCTTACACTTCTTTATGTATTAAAAAAAATCACATCTGGAATACAGGAAGTGAATAAATGTATTGCAATTGAAACAGATGGGGGAGATTTGCTTCTTCCTACTCCTTTTGGTTATGTGGAACTGTGAATTAAATCATGTGGTGTATTCCATTGTAACTTCATGTATGTTCAAATAAAATTCAACCATTTGCAGCTTTTTAAAGTTTTTTTTTTTGCGGTGGCCCTCCCTAGAGGCAAGTCAGAGGTATTTCCGTCAGGGAGGGTTTTCCTTCAAGACGTCACAAAAACCTGCAACTTCAAAACAAACATTCGAGTGCCTCTTGTAGAGTGGAGCAAACCGTGTGTGAGGGAGATTATAGGAAGACATACTGTATTAATTAATGTTTATTTGGTCTAAAAATAGTTATTTTAACGTGGTGCAAAAACAACATTGCATTGAACACATACAAAGACGCTATGCTAGTACGTGTGTGTGATTGAATGTGATTGGAGTTGAACCGTTGCTGGTAAACACATCTTAAATATGACCTTTGCACTTGTAAGGACCCACCCTGTGCATGCTTACTGTCCCTCGTGTGTGTGTGTGTGTGTGTGTGTATGCGTGTGTGTGTGTTATGAACTTCAGCCCTGGCACACATTAAAGGACATCCCCTGTGTGCTGCTATCATATGTCCATGTGTCATGAAAAGAAGGCTGTGAGAGGGTGGGTGTGGGAATGGGTCGCAAATACTTAGGCAGGGGGGCGTTCCGTGTGTCTTTAAAAAAAGCATCACTTATTTTGTCACAGGCTGCGTGGTGGTGGTGGTGCAATTACACTGGACTTCAGCTGAAACAATGGAGCTTCCGCCGCGGGAATATAGTACGAGACGCAGGAGGTGTGACAGCACAGGTGAGATTAGACATGAACTGTCATTGCAGAGTAATGATTATTCCACAGTGGAAGATGTGGAATAATTAGCAGTAGTCTCGCATCCAAACCAGCAGTGTGTTCATAATAGTTCGATAAACAAGTTTCTTCCAAGGCTCTATGCAACAATAACAAATCACTCCTATGTATAAATACCATATCATAAGAATATACTGTATATAAATTCTTAAGAATATTCCAGCTAATCATGAACACAAGGATGCATGACTCATAACAATATTGTCTACAACTCATGGTGCAAAGTGCAACAATGGTTTTGTCTGCCATTGTTGTTTCTATGTGAGGCAAAAATGATGGCCTGTTCACTTCAGACCTGACTGCACTCTTAGTCTGAGCAACCATGCAGTCTTTGCAAAACAAATTTCAGACACACTCCGCACTCATTCATTTTGCACCGCTTATCCTCACAAGGTCGCCGGGGTGCTGGAGCCTATCCCAGCTGTCTTCGGGCGAGAGGCGGGTACACCCTGCCAGCCAATCACAGGGCACATATAGACAAACAACCATTCACACTCACATTCATACCTATGGACAATTTGGAGTCGCCAATTAACCTAGCATGTTTTTGGAATGTGGGAGGAAACCGGAGTACTCGGAGAAAACCCACGCATGCACGGGGAGAACATGCAAACTCAGCACAGAGATGGCCGAGGGCGGAATCGAACTTGGGTCTCCGAGCTGTGAGGCCACAGTGCAGCCCTTGCGTTAACCATTCATTCATTCATTCATTCATTTTCTACCGCTTTTTCCTGTCTTCGGGCGAGAGGCGGGGTACGCCCTGGACTGGTGGCCAGCCAATCACAGGGCACATATAGACAAACAACCATTCACACTCACATTCATACCTATGGACAATTTGGAGTCGCCAATTAACCTAGAGTACTCGGAGAAAGCCCACACGTGCACGGGGAGAACATGCAAACTCAGCACAGAGATGGCCGATGGCGGAATCGAACTTGGGTGTCCTAGCTGTGAGGCCACCGTGCAGCCCTGGCGTTAACCATACAAGAGAAAAAGCTCACACAGACACTGGGTTATATACTACGTAGGAGGCACTAGACACTGTTAGCATAGTCGTCCTGTATGTAAACACATTGAATCTTCACCATCAACGCTTTTAGTCCTGTACTTACATGATACAGACAGTGTTGATGCCATGCCAGCCAGACTATAGATTAGGACTAGAGCTAGGTCTGCTACATTGGCAGCATAAATGTCTGCAGCCACCTTATAAATAGTGGATTATGTATTGTAAGAAAGTTTTCAACATCTTTCAACAGTTTATTTTAGGTCATCACATGTGATGAAACAACGCCTCATGATCCAATGCGGAAAATAGACATATTTATTCATTTGTACAGACATTTTGATCATAATTATGATAAATTGTACCACTATTTTATCAAGACAAGCGACAAAGCTGCAGCTGCACATTTTATTATGCAAATAAAACTTTTGACACATGAAATGAGATAGAATTTACACTCTGGTGTGTTGCAGTAAAACTGTCTCCACAAAGCCCTTGGATTTGTCCTGTTGTGTCCCTACTTTGAGATTCTGCTCTTCTGTTTCCCTCAATTGTAACCATCTGCGTGCATGGAAGCCGCTGCCTCAATGTGCTGATCAGGAATGTGGCAAAAGTTCACTTTGATGATAAGTGTTATTGCACTGTTTATTTTGTATATAACGTCGGGTTTTCTGTGCTAAAAAAGTGTAGCCACAAACAAGCAAACAACACAACAAATAACTACTTAAATAACTAAAAGTGTGTGTTTTTTTTGTTTGTTTATTTGTTTCTAGCATCAGTGCCACAAGTCTGCAACTCTCCAACAATGATCGTCATGGTGGGCCTGCCAGCCAGAGGGAAGACCTACATTTCCAAGAAGCTCACACGCTACCTGAACTGGATCGGAGTACCTACCAAAAGTACACATGACACAAAAAAAATCCTGATAAAAAAATACAAGCGAGTACTTTGAAGTCTGTCCTTACTTATTGCTTCACATTCCCACCAGCATTTAACGTCGGCCAGTACCGCAGACAGGCCGTGAAAACCTATGAGAGCTTTGAGTTCTTTAAACCTGACAACGAGGAGGCCATGAGTATCCGCAAGTAAGGACGACATGTTGTAAAAGGTACTTCATGAGCCCATTAGATGTTGTGGAATGACTTTACATGACTCTGCAGGGCCTGTGCAGCCGCTGCCCTCAGAGATGTTGCTACCTACTTCACATTGGAGCACGGACAAGTGGCGGTCAGTGGGAGGACCCTTCAAACATCACAACTTAATGAAGAGGCTAGATTAGCCATTCTTTAGATGAATGTCCATTTAGAGTAGAGAACCTATATAAAATTGTCAACGTCTCTGCTTACATTCACAGACCCATAGTACTTTTCATCGTGCCTTCATCTACATAAGAGTGGAGAGACACAGAAAGCATATATTAGAATGAAGGGAAGACAATATGGTTTTGGGTTCACAATCTTGTCTGCTCTGCCCTCTAGTGGCCATGCAACGTCAATTTAAATTGGTCATACCACTAATATAAAGTTATTATGGTCTGCTGTTGTATCATGGAAGGAAGGAAGGAAGGAAGGAAGGAAGGAAGGAGGGAGGGAGGGAGAGAGGGGAGGAGGGAAGGAAGGAGGGAAGGAGGGAAAAAAGGAAGGAAGGAAGGAAGGATGGATGGATGGATGGAAGGAGGGAAGGAGGGAAGGAGGGAAGGAGGGAAGGAGGGAAGGAGGGAAGGAGGGAAGGAGGGAAGGAGGGAAGGATGGATGGATGGAAGGAAGGAAGGAAGGAAGGAAGGAAGGAAGGAAGGAAGGAGGGAAGGAGGGAAGGAAGGAAGGAAGGAGGGAGGGAAGGAGGCAAGGAAGGAAGGAAGGAAGGAAGGAAGGAAGGAAGGAAGGAAGGAAGGAAGGAAGGAAGGAAGGAGGGAGGGAGGGAGGGAAGGAGGGAAGGAAGGAAGGAAGGAAGGATGGATGGATGGATGGATGGATGGAAGGAGGGAAGGAAGGAAGGAAGGAAGGAAGGAAGGAAGGAAGGAAGGATGGAAGAATGGATAGATAGATAGATAGATAGATAGATAGATAGATAGATAGATAGATAGATAGATAGATAGATAGATAGATAGATAGATAGATAGATAGATAGATACGTAGATAGATAGATAGATAGATAGATAGATAGATAGATAGATAGATAGATAGATAGATAGATAGATAGATAGATAGATAGATAGATAGATAGATAGATAGATAGATAGATAGATAGATAGATAGATAGATAGATAGATAGATAGATAGATAGATAGATAGATAGATAGATAGATAGATAGATAGATAGATAGATAGATAGATAGATAGATAGATAGATAGATAGATAGATAGATAGATAGATAGATAGATAGATAGATAGATAGATAGATAGATAGATAGATAGATAGATAGATAGATAGATAGATAGATAGATAGATAGATAGATAGATAGATAGATAGATAGATAGATAGATAGATAGATAGATAGATAGATAGATAGATAGATAGATAGATAGATAGATAGATAGATAGAAGGTATAGGTCTAAAAATGCTTGCAGAAATGTGTACTTTATTGAGATACTCCTGTGATGTATTTCCACAGGGCCTATGAAATATGTAATAGCTGTGCTATTTACGACACGTGTCTCACTCAGGTTTTTGATGCCACAAACACCACCAGGGAGAGAAGGGCGGTCATCATTAGTTTTGCCAAGGAGAGAGGATACAAGGCAAGTGGACGCATGTAACACTAAAACATACACCACACTTCAAATACAGTATGTCCCACAACAAAAGACAGATTGGTCTGTTCAGTTTAAACTGCAAACAAGGTCAAATAATTCAGCACAAGTCCAGGCCAGATGCTCTGCAAGACGGTGTGTGTGTCATTGCAAATGACTGTACATTCCTTATTTGCAGGTTTTCTTTGTGGAGTCAATCTGTGATGACCCAGATATCATAGCAGAGAATGTCAAGGTGAGAAAGACATATGTGCCATTAACTCTCCAACAATAAATAACTACACTGTTCTGACCTTTGCAGCAAGTGAAATTTGGCAGTCCGGATTATGTGAATCGTAGCATGGAAGAAGCCATGGAAGACTTTCTCCAGCGTATCGCGTGTTACAAGTCCAGCTACGTTCCCATCGATGATGAGAAAGACAGGTGTTGAGCCAGGAGACAGACTGGATGCACTGATTAATATTTTTAACAAACATGCCTTAAGGTTTGTTTTCCATCTGTTAGAAAGCTCTCCTATATTAAAATCTATGAAGTGGGAAAAAGGTACCTGGTGAATCGAGTGCAGGACCACATCCAAAGCAGGATCGTCTACTACCTCATGAACATCCACGTTGCACCAAGATCCATCTACTTGAGTCGCCACGGGGAGAGTGAACTCAATCTTTTAGGTCGCATCGGCGGAGACTCGGGTTTGTCCACCAGGGGACATGAAGTAGGTAAACCACACTGAAAAAAAAATGAGAGGTCGTTATTCAAAAGGTTGACTTCTTGTCTGCAGTATGCTGCTGCTTTGAGGAACTTCATCCAGAGTCAGGCAATCAATGATCTGAAGGTGTGGACCAGCCACATGAAAAGGACCATCCAGACTGCACAGGCACTGGAGGTCCAATACGAGCAGTGGAAGGCTCTCAATGAGATAGACGCTGTAAGCTACCTTCACTACCGTGAACTGAAATATTGAAATAGCTATAGTTAAAATATTGTTTTTTCCATGCAGGGCGTATGTGAGGAATTAACATATGAGGAGATTCAGCATAGGTTTCCAGATGAGTTTGCAATGAGAGACCAGGACAAGTTTCGGTACCGTTACCCAAAGGGTGAGGTAAGTGCTGCCAGTCAATATAAGGGGGCGTACATTACTCACACTTGAGTAACTGACCCCAATCCGACTTACCTCCATTAACCAGTCCTACGAGGACCTTGTCCATCGCCTGGAACCAGTCATAATGGAGCTGGAAAGGCAGGAGAATGTTCTAGTCATCTGCCACCAAGCTGTCATGCGTTGCCTCCTGGCCTATTTTTTAGACAAACCCGCAGGTACACATTTTGTTTACGACAAGGATATAATTTCTTTATAATCCGTCTTCTTTTGCTCCCTCTCTGAAGATGAGCTCCCGTATCTTAGATGCCCTCTTCACACGGTGCTCAAACTCACTCCAATAGCCTATGGTAAGTCACCGTTTGTAGACATGTCTGTTGAGATACACTCTCCACTGTGTTCCTCTCTCCATTGTAGGGTGTCAAACTGAGTCCTTTTACCTCAATATTGAGGCAGTCAACACACACAGAGAAAAGCCCGGGGGTAAGTTTCTATATTTATAGAAATAGAAACAGTATGCCTCCTTTCTGGCTAATAATATTGATTATTTTGGTTGTAGTAGTAGAAAAAAGTAAGCTTTTTAGGACCCCAAACTGCACCATAAACCACCACTAATTAGATATAAAGGAGTTACTAACTGAGTTACTCCGCTACAAAAGTAGCTAGTTACCAGTCGACAGGTGTCTCTGTGGGTTTGAGTTGCTCACACAAGACGTGGACAAAGTTTTTTTTCGGGGACATAATAATAATAATAATAGTTTAATAATAATAATAGTAATAATAATAATTTTACCTTTGACATCAACGAGGTTAAAGTAGTGTCTGTACTTCCATTTCGCAAACGCTGTTTGGATGTGCTTTAAACACCCGCCCAAGCTCCAAACACCCGCCCACTTAAGTTCTCTGATTGGCTGAAGACGGAATCTTACTAAAACCTGAGCCAATCCTCATTGCTTATGTGCTCTAAACACCCGCCCACTTAAGTTCTCTGATTGGCTGAAGACGCAATTTCACTAAAATCTGAGCCAATCCTCATTGCTTATGTGCTCTAAACACCCGCCCACTTAAGTTCTCTGATTGGCTGAAGACGCAATTTTACTAAAATCTGAGCCAATCCTCATTGCTTATGTGGTTATCTCACCCCCTCCATTGTCACTCTACAAGACTCTCACACTCACTGCGCTGCAGATTAGTTATGAAGTGATATATTTTTAGGCGGCTTCAGTAACGTGTAGTAAAAAATGGTAACGGCGTTACGCTGACAATAAAAGTAATTAGTTAGATTACCCATTACTGAAAAAAAGTAACAGCGTTAGTAACGCCGTTATTCCCATCACTGGTCATGATAACATCAGTTAAAATGAGTAAACAAGATTGTGGTTATGCTGCAGAATGTGGACGTCAACAGAAACCTGGAGGAAGCTCCGCAGACTCTTCCTCTTCCTGAACAATGATGAGTTCAAATAGACAATGAAGCCGGGAAGCTGCTGATGTCTATATGAAGATGTCCTGTCACTCTGGTCATGCTCGGATGAGTGAGGTCAAGGTTGGCGAATTCTGTGATGATACGACTGATAAGCTGCAGTAAGTATCATTGATACATGGATTGGGATTTAGCACAAACGCCTTCCTGTCTTGCAGAGGACATGAAAAAGAAAATGACTTCAGAATGAGGAACATAAAAATGATGTTGTTCTTACACTGATGGATGCGCTGTCTGTGGTAGCTGATGAAAAAGGTGACTTAATAGCACCAAATGTTTATGTCCAGGGGAACAAATGAACTATGTAAACATTAATCCAACAATATTTTAATTAATTGTGTTTTTAATTTGAGTGTCTGCTTAACAATTTAAGACAGCATACTGGGAATGAAATTATGATGATATGTGTGAGCCACTGCCTTACTACTTTGAACCATCCATTCATTTTCTATGCCGCTTATCCTCACTGGGGTTGCGGGTATGCTGGAGCCTATCCCAGCTGTCTGTGGGCAAGTGGCGGGGTTTATATTGGTGTTTTTATATCTTCTGTACAGCGACCTTGGGTGTCCTGAAAGGCACTTTGAAATAAAATGTATTATTATTATTTTTACAGCATGGACTGGTCGCCAGCCAATCACAGGGCACATATAGACAAACAACCATTCACACTCACATTCATACCTATGGACAATTTGGAGTCGGCAATTAACCTAGCATGTTTTTGGAATGTGGGATGAAACTGGAATACCCACAAAAAACCCACTCACGCACAGGGAGAACATGCAAACTCCACACAAATATACCCAAGTGGAGAATCAAACCCAGATCTCCTGACTGTGTGGCCTAAATGCTAACCACTCGTCCACCATGTGGCCCAATACTTTGAACTAAAAACTCTAATGGCTACTAGTTTGAACCATTGGATTTTAGACCATTAGAAGGACCTCTTATGCTAATGTTTTGGCCCTTTGTATTGAGTTGTGGACTCCTATAGAGCAGCTATACACAACAATCCACATAGGAAGCTTTCTAGATCTTCCAGAATCTCCACCTGTTCCAGCTGTATTTCCTTGGCTTTCCAAAAATGGGCTGTTTTAATTTATTCAACCCACAGCCCCTGTCCAGGTATGCCCACTGTGATGGGTAACACTGCCAAGCACTCCCGAGGACTTCGAAACGACTGCCGAACCACACTTTGTAATTTTGTCGGTTGGTAATAAATGAAACCTTTGGAGAGCTTGCGTTGAATCCAAATGTAGAGCAGCACATCTGTTGATTTTCTGACATTGCTCCGGTGACTGAAGTATCAAAATATACATTTTTAAATTTGAGAATCAATTTTAGAGGATAAAGATCGATATTTCAGTATCGATTTAAGCCTTTCTGTAAAAATGTATTTGGTGTAAATGGTCTTGAGCCATCCAAAGTGACAGTTGAGCATTGCTAGCCATCGAGCTAAAGGCCCGAGCTGTCAACTCATTGTCCACCTCGACTCTTAAGGTGTCAGAAGGTGAGCGTTACCCACATAATTCGACACAGCCTCACCAACTGGCAGCCGTTTTATGAGTAGCGTATTATTTTAGTCTGGACTTGACAAACGACTTGAGACCTGCGCATGTACAGATTTAGTCCTGTGAGGTCCACTTGTGTGTCTGTGAAGTAAAAACAGTGAAAGGACTGTGCGGGACAGGACTGTAGAGCGGGGTTGGTATTTGTCTGAAATAGCCGAGCATGTCAGTAATCCGTCATTTCAACTCGTGGATCCCAGTGGCAGCAACCCGTGAAATTTCCACGGGCAACTTTTCTGACTGAACTTCACCTTTTGGGTCGCCATTTTGCTCAGCGAAGCTAACGGATATTAAAGTCTAATGAGGAGGACGCGTGTTTTTGGAGGTGAGGGAAGAAAGAAGGGAGGGGAGAGTCTCCAAGTGCAAAGCCTGAGTAGTAGTAGTTAAAATGTGAGGTACGGGCTGCGTCTCTCCTCAGGACACCGACTGCTTTTTTTTATTTCCAGCGGCTAATACCTGCTTTATCATGGAAATGATTTACTCGGGCGTCCAGTACTTTATGGTTTTCTTCCTGTTTTATGTGCAAGAGGGATTATCAAGGGATTACTCGGCGCATCTTGGACAAAACATTCTCTTAAAGGTAAGGTCTATTTTTTATTATGCCACCCTGAATAACATTAAACTGTATTTTCTATGTTAAATATATTAAATGATCTTTTCCATGTGAAAAATCAGTGATCAGACATTAAAACAGTATAGGTTTTATGTTTCCCCTCACACAGTTTCCACTCTTAAAAGTTGTGTTTGCATTAAATAGCCAGCAATGTCCCGGATGTGTGGTAATGTATTGACACAGCAATGACTTGTGTGCCAAATCAACATTTGAAACCCACGTGTGCACCCACCCGGTCCCTGTGCACAGTGAGAGTATTTATTTCCCCTCCATTCATGAATGGTTGTGATTCATGGTGCACGGAGCCAGACTGTGGCCACATCTTCAAACATATACCCATCATTAGTTGTCTTCTTATAGCTCCAAGTTCACCTTGTTTTTCTTCCGACTGTTCTCATGTTTGCTTGTTTGTGTTGCAGAGGGGCAAGCGTCAAAGCAAACCAGCCAAACCAGTGGTAGGTTTCTATGCTTCTGCAATATCACTACACTACACTACACAGATTAACTACAGTGCTTGTGTTTATTGCAAAGAACATAAGATCTTTAGTGATGGAGTTACACACACATTCGCGTTTCATGTCCATTTCAAATCCTATCCTGCAATAAAGTTTAAAAACTGCCCATGCAGTCAAAATACTTAAATAGGAACTTGCTAAATTCCGCTAAATTCTGGATCAATGTGGCTGCATCGCCCATGTCCTGCAGGATTGTTGTGTTCACTGACCACACTACTCTCAGCAGGCGCCACTGTGGCCCACATAAACAAGCAAGAGGGGAGGAGATTCCATGTGGAGAGCAGCTTTGTGTTGTTTTGTTGAATTGTTAGAAGTCATCGGAGCATTCCCTGACATGGAAAAAAAAAGAAGGACAAACATGTTCCTGTGTTTGGATACACTTGTCTTCAGGCCGCACGCCACTGCTGGCAGCATATTAACAAAATGGAGTCACAATCATTATCCATTCATTCATTCGTGTATTGTGGTCATTAGGCTCACGAGTGAGCTGTTTTTGAGGGGTACCTCGCACTGGTCACTCATTAATTACAGTGTACATACAGAAAAATAATCATTCACATGCACATCAATGGGAAATTGGACGTAGATCTGATCCTACAGAGATTTAATCCCGGCTCTCAAACCTTTGATTTCCACCATGTTGCCCGTAAAAATAACATTTATTGTAATTAATAGTAGTTTAGGGCTGGCCCACGGGCCTCACAGCTCGGAGACCCGAGTTCAATTCCACCCTCGTCCATCTCTGTGTGGAGTTTGCGGGTACTCCGGTTTCCTCCCACATTCCAAAAACATGCTAGGTTAATTGGCGACTCCAAATTGTCCATAGGTATGAATGTGAGTGTGAATGGTTGTTTGTCTATATGTGCCCTGTGATTGGCTGGCCACCAGTCCAGGGTGTACCCCCACATTCAGGTTAATTGCTCGGTTAATTGGCGACTCCAAATTGTCCATAGGTATGAATGTGAGTGTGAATCAGTCCAGAGTGTACCCCGCCTCTTGCCCGAAGACAGCTGGGATAGGCTCCAGCACCCCGCCAGCGACCCTCATGAGGATAAGCAGTAGAAAATGAATGAATGAATGAATGAACTTTTTCAATCCAATTGAACGTCACCAACACGTTTACAAATGGAGCTGCTGCATAGCATCCTGGCAAGGGAGCAACTCTACAACTTTTTTAATGCCTTGCTCTAGGTGGAACGTCAATCTGTCAACTGTAATCCAAAAAATATGTAGAAATGACAACTAAAAAGTATAAATACAGTATATAGATAACAGGAGACAGGTCACAATATGCCAAGTAGCTCCTCCGCACTCTTGACACTGCTCAAAGGAACTTCAAACCTGGCCACAGTTGGTATGGATGTGCCATCCACTGCCACAGCAGCTTTTATATAGGTTTAAGTATCTCGAGATACAGAATATGCCAAACTAACCAGAGATCAGCAGAAGAGAAGTCAATGTTCTGTGTCTACCATAAGCAAAAGCGTTCCTTGCTATGGTTGTTTTTCTAACCACCATCTTCTATCCACATCTTCTCTGTCCCATTTAACACAATTGCAAGTCAAAGTTACAACTTCCTTACCGGAGACGTTAAGGATATCCCAGAAACTACAACACCCCAGTCCCAACCCGCTGTACTTGCAAAATTTAGGAATGAGTACCACCTCAGTACGAATTCGTGAGCATGCAGACACGATGTAGAAACGGGCGTTGTGCAAACTGATATCACACTGATATTGTATCTCCTCCCCGGGGCACAGCACAGGGAGTCGGGAAGCCCAGCAGAGGTGGATAAACCTGCTTTTCATTCAGGTTTTCAATTAATAATGTGAGAAGAAGAGAAATGCCAGCATTCTGTTCATGTCGTGGTTATAATGTTCTTGAAATAAGCTATGATAATAAATGTTACAAAAATGATTAGCTCTTGGCTTTTTTCATTTTGTAAAAGTATCTCTCACAAGAAAAACTGCATGTATGTGATCGGTATCGGCCGATTTCACTCATGGATTATCGGGATCGGTGTCGGCAGCATACACCCCTAAAGTATATAATAATAATAATAATAATAGTAATAAATTATATGATGGCTGCTTAAGTTGGGACTGTTGATGGTCTAGCATTTGTAGAGGCTGGGCTTAAATATCTGAAAACTGCAGATAACCAATATCCAATGATATACCAATGTCTGATTTCCCATATTTCTCTGTTTTAATTTTTATACTTAATGCGATCTGAAAAGATTAAGTACATTATTGCAAGAAGGATGAGATACCGGGAGAGAATATACCAACAAAGGTTCTTCTATTTGGTGATGACAGAGTAGGAATGCAGGTGGATCACAAGCATGATGCCGATATTAGCCTGCTGCTGTGTTTAATATAATTGTCCCTTAATTTTGTACTCCTATTCGTGACACAGGAACAGATTACATGTGTCCGTGAGGTGGTCCACATTGTGATGCACATTGTGGGCCTCTGATGTACAGTCCGGTGGGCCCTGCACATTTTAAGGCAATGAGAGGCATTTGGTTAAGATTATATTTGGCTGTGTTTGACCTTCTCGTACTTTTTCTCCTCCCTCTTTGCTACATTCACCGATGGGAGGGATGGAGGCGTGTGTGCGCCATGCTGCGCCAGAGTGCGTGACAGACAGTGAGTGACGTTGGTGGTTCAGAGTTGAGTTTCAGCTTAATGTGGGTAACGTCCACAACAGTTGCCCATGTTTTTATGATGGATTTTTATTCTAGATTATTGTACCTCTTGTGAGATAATTAAAATCTACAATAAAAGCTTGTGCTTGTGTGTTTCACCAAACATTAAAGTAACATTATTGACATCTAGTCACCAGTGGAGAATACTAAATATCATAAATACGTCTCTTGAATGCCTTATATTTGTATTTTAGTTCATTTAGCCATTTGTATGCTTGAAAATCCTTAGCTTAGCATATTTTTGGACTCATAATATACCGTATTCAACCACAAAACAGCATGTGGAAGGATATAATGGTCATATATTAGCATGCTAATGGTAAAAATGACATGATGTATGTAGTAGATAAAATGGGTATGGTATATATGTATACACAGCCCTAACGCTAACCCTAACACATGATTTATTCATTAATATATATTTTCTCTTTTCTGTTGTCATTTTCTGTTTTCCAGCTGAAGGTGACTGACTACCACGTGAAGTGTTCTGTAGTATCCCGCTACGCTGTCACCACCATCCACAGTTCCATATGGAACCAGCTGGGTATCACCAAAGAGGCTGCCTTTGAGGTCGACCTACCATCGTCTGCTTTTATATCCAACTTCTCCATGTAAGAACGTCTTTTTTCTGACACCCACCTATCGATGCTATCAATCATGCACAATCAAAGGAGCTGCCAAACTCATTCATTCATTTTCGACCGCTTATCCTCACAAGGGTCATGGGGATGCTGGAGCCTATCCCAGCTGTCTTTGAGCAAAAGGCGGGGTACACCCTGGACTGGTGGCCAGCCAATCACAGGGCACATATAGACAAACAACCATTCACACTCACATTCATACCTATGGACAATTTGGAGTCGCTAATTAACCTAGCATGTTTTTGGAATGTGGGAGGAAACCCACGCATGCACGGGGAGAACATGCAAACTCCAAAGATGGCCGAGAGTGGGATTGAACTCTGGTTCCTAGCTCTGTGGCCTGAGCACTAACCACTCCACCACCGTGCAACCCATGCTGCCAAACTCAAAAAATATTATTTTAGGACTGCAAAATATTTAAATATGAACATGTTATGGAGATTCAATACTGCAATTATTTTCATTATTTTCATCTCGACTTAAGTTCAGGGGATTACGTAAGAGGCCCAGGAAGGTACAGGACTTGATTACTAAGGGTGTTGGGAACCACAGTCATTTAAACCTGATAAATATAAACAAAACAAATAACTCAACAGCACACGCCACCAGTCATCACGGCTCTAGATTTGGGAGCGGAAGCAGGTCAAAAGGAGGGGAACCTAAGAGCGCATGAATGCTACCTTTGTGGAAGCAGGGGTAAAAAAGTTAATAGAGAAAGTCCCACTTCCCTCCCCGGCACCGTTTACCGAGGCCTGTTGCCAAGCGGGAGATGCCACATTCGCACACATCCACGCGTGCGGAGATGCTGGTGCTTTGAGACTTTTTAACTATGTGTGAGTCTGGAACTCAGCTCGGCTATTTACAGCCTTCATATGTCTTTCTTGCTCAGCCACCAGCACCTATTCATATTTTCACACACTCGGACCCTGTGCATATCGCCAAATACCCAGAGGAAAAAGGTTGTGTAACGTGTTAGTCTGTGAAACTTAGAAGGCTTTGTTCCTCAATGCACAGCCGCTCCTTCACTTTCTCACCATATGAATACAAGCCCCTCCGTTTTTTCCACTCGTACCTTCTCATGCTATGCCACTCAAACAAGACGCATTTCATAGTTAGTGTTTGAAGTTTTTTTTGAACGGATTTGACCTTAATTTAGCACCTTGCCATGTGACCTCAGCGGTCAGCAGAAATGAGGAAGTCCGCTGTGTGAATTGGATCACAGTATAATAAGTTAGTTTGGGTTGGGATTTTGTTGGGTGCTACCACCGTGGAGATGTTATGGGCCCGCATGACCTCGTCAGGAGTCGTGTTTTTGGAGGGAAATTAGTCTTTTTCACACAATATGGATGCCAACTGTTTATTTAGTTTATATTGCAATGTTCTTCTTACATTGAAATCTTTTCCTCCATCTCATCAGCACCTCCAACAACAAGGTGTACGCAGCCCAGGTGAAGGAACGAGCCACTGCCAGGAAAATCTACGATGCCGCTAAGAAGCAAGGAAAAACAGCAGGACTTGTCGCTACAAAGTCAGTGCCCGATAAATGACAAATAATATAACTTCATCATTACCAGGGGATACGCTACAGCAGGGGTCTCAAACTCAATTTACTTGGGGGCCACTGGAGCTAGGGTCTGGGTGAGACTGGGACCACATCAGGTTTTCCAAAAAAACTAGTGTCTCAAACTAGTGTCCTGCAGGCCACATTTGGCCCGCGGGCCACATATTTGAGACCCCTGCGCTACAGTACTGTGGAAAAGTCTTCGGTCTTCGATTTGGGAGTACTAGTGCCAAACAAGTTTGGTGGACTGTCATATTTGTGTTTGGCTTCTTCCTTGTTCATGGAGTTTGACGGACATTTTGATCCTCGCATTTCTGTGTAAAGTTGTGACTGATGATGGTCTAACATCTGTAGAGGCGGGGCTTAAATATAACCAATGTCAGATGGTGTCTAATTGCCCATATTTCTCAGTTTTAATCTTTATTCTTAATGCGATCTGAAAAGATTAAGTACATTATTGCAATAAGGATGAGAGAATATACGAACAGTATATATAGCTCAAGACTTTTTCACAGTCCTCCGTGTTCAATTCCCTGTGTTAATTACTTCCACTTCTCCTTCAGAGAGAGGGAGATTGAGAAGTTTCGTGTGGCAGTGAGTGTACCGCCAGGTACTCGGATGTCCTTCTCTGTGACGTACGAAGATCTGTTACCTCGCCGACTCGGCCGATACGAGCTCAGCGTGGGTCTGAGGCCCGGCCAGCCTGTGCAGAACCTTACGTTGGATGTAACAATAGCAGAGCGAACAGGCATCAGTTTCATCAAGGCCCTCCCGCTGAGGACCAGCAGACTACTTTCTAATAAGGCTCAAGGTAAGTCAGCTTTGGGTTTGTATTAGCTTTCGTCGAAGTATTCGAATGTGGAGTCGGTACGAATAACGAACTGGAGTCAATGTGAGGTTGTATAAATAAACCCTCTGATATTTTTAGGTGTTTGTGTTTAGTTTCCTGGTTAATTCATAGCTTTAGGAACCATAGAAGTCCACCTGTCCAAACTGTGCCAAATGATGACATCATCTACTTGGAGCTCACTAAAATTCTCCATCTTTTTGGTATTTATGAAAAACGTCCCAGTTCAGCTACTGCTGAATTACTGCAATTACCAATACTCTGCCAATGACTGCATTACTCATCCCATAGAAACCGTCCATACGTTCATTTTAAACATTCTTAGATGTTCTGTGTTCCTCCAGGTGATGCAGACCCTCCTGCATCTACTCAAGTTGAACAGAGTCCGGACTGCGCTCGTGTTCGCTACAGTCCCACTCTTCATCAGCAAAATATGATTTCCCCCAAAGGTCTGAATGCAGACTTTGTCATTCAGTATGATGTGAACCTCACAGACCTCATGGGTGACATCCAGGTAATCTAAAAACATGCATTGTCGTCCCTATCTCATGAGCGCTAACACAAAATTTATTTTATGCCTTCTTACCATCTCTCAGGTGTTTGATGGCTACTTCGTTCATTACTTTGCACCGAGAGGACTTCCTGTGGTTCCCAAGGATGTCATATTTGTCATTGATGTCAGTGGCTCCATGATAGGCACCAAAATAAAACAGGTCAGAAGATGATGTCAACGGTGGTAAATGTGTTTACTTTCAATCATGAACATTATTCCTGTCAGCAGACCAAACAGGCAATGAGCACCATCCTCGGGGACCTGAGGGAAGGAGACCACTTTAACATCATCACTTTCTCAGATACGGTTCACATGTGGAAGAAAGGACGAACGGTGCGGGCCACTCGGCAGAACGTACGAGACGCCAAAGAGTTCGTAAAGAGGATCATTGCCGAAGGATGTGAGTGACTCAGGAATTCTGACAATACTGGTCTTGCATTTGGATGTATGTTTTCGAATGAACCACACGGTTAACATGTAGGCCACACAGTCAGGAGATCGGGAAGACCTGGGTTCGAATCTCCGCTTGGGCATCTTGTGTGTGGGTTTTCTCTGGGTACTCCGGTTTCCCTGGACATAGCCTTGTGTTTTACCAATGTTGTACTCTTTCCTCAGGGACTAACATCAACGCAGCTCTGCTCTCGGCTGCCCAGCTCGTGAACCCTCCATCTTCTGGCTCTCGTCGTGTCCCTCTTGTCATTTTCCTCACCGACGGCGAGGCTACTATGGGAGTAACCGCCGGTGACACCATCCTGAGCAATGCCAAAAAGGCGCTGGGTTCAGCATCTCTCTTCGGCCTCGCTTTCGGGGACGATGCAGATTTCCTGCTCCTGAAACGTCTGGCTCTGGATAACAGGGGCGTCACTCGCATGGTCTACGAAGACGCAGACGCCGCCTTACAGCTGAAGGGCTTCTACGATGAAGTCGCCAGCCCGTTGCTGTCGGACATTCAGCTGAATTATCTGGATGATCAGGCATTTGATGTCACCCGCTCCTTGTTCCCGAACTACTTCCAAGGGTCTGAGTTGGTGGTGGCTGGAAGGTTTAAACCGGGACTGAAGGATTTGAAAGTGTCCCTATCCGCCTCTGATGCCAAGCAGCGTGTCAAGATGGAGAATTACGTCTTGATCGCCTCCGCTACAAGCGAGAACAGCACTTCACATTTGTTCGGGTGCTCGGCGGGTTCTAAAGGCATCTCCAGTTTTGTGCACCGCGTCTGGGCGTATTTCACCATTAAGGAGCTGCTCCTGGCCAAACTCAACACCACTGATGTTGTCACCCAGAAGCTGCTGGCAGACAAGGCTACCAATCTGTCCCTGAAATATAACTTTGTTACACCCGTCACGTCTTTAGTTGTAGTCAAACCAGATGCAGATGAAAAAACTCCAACCACTGCAAAGCCTGCTGTAACCATGACGACGACAAGCCCAGCTACAAACAAAACATCAGCTGCTGGTGCCGCAAAGAGATCCAGCTCCTCCTCCGACCCGAGAGCCAACAAAATAAAGCCAAGCCCTCCTCAGGCACCTCCGAGACAACCTAAAAAAACACCAGTACCACTTTTCACTGCAAAAATTGCCAAAACGACAACCTCCACCCCCACTTCCACTAAAACCCCCCCAGCACCATTCTCTGGCAGGAAGCCTTCCCAAAATGATTCTAAAATTTCCACCTCTTCGCTCCATTTTCTCAAGACAGCCCCGCCTCCCGCACCCGGAAAAGTCTCCACCCCCTTTCCCGGCACTTTGAGCACAACGCCAGTCTCCACAAGCACCACGGCGCCCAGCGCACCTCCTTTTCTAACCCCCCAGCCTCCTACCAAGGGGGCCGAGCTGGAGAGCGGCACCGCATCTCCCGTGGGTCATCCAAACATCACCACTACGCTGCCACAGCTCTTGTCCACGCCCACTCCAGCCGCTGCTCCAGATTTAGAAGGAAACCACAGAAACGCTGCCGCTGAGAGCGATGAGCACGTGGCCACCCTGGTGGAAGCCACCTTTGCCCCAATGCCTGGTGTAACGGGGGGGCCGAGGCTGTGGGAGGCGGCAGGACTTCTGGGTAAGGTCATATCTCTTTTATTTAAAATATTAAGGGTACTGTACGAAATGACAGAGATGGTACTACTATAGGGATAAAAAAAACACTAATTTTAACCCCAGAAAATGATTGAAGTACTATGCACCGTATACCCAAATTAATAATCATTAATAAAGCCATGCACCGTAATTGATTCTTTTTTGATGTTTACTTTTTTACAAAACCAAAAACCAAACAAATCAAGCTCTGCTTACATAAAGTCTTACTGTATATTCAAGATAATCCATTACTGATGAGCTTAAGTTGTTAAAACTAATAGTATTTAACTTATCCATTACTTGTGTATATTAGTACTCATTACTCATGTTTATCAGCACTTCATGTATTCCAGGTATGATTTTTTAAATATATATACATAAAGAAGTGTGAGGTAAAGAATTCGCTCATCGTTGTTTAAGTTCCTTACTCAATACGTTCCATAGTTTGATTCCACATACTGTGGCTTTTTAATGTTGTGTTTCAGGTTTAGTTCTTCCCTGAAATCATATTTTGGTATTGAATTATTGGATGACATTTTTAGGTAATAGGTTATTGTTAGCTGTATGCATGATTTTAGCTGTTTAAAAATTATTAAATTATTAAATTTAAATTAATTAAATTGTTATGTTATTATACTATATCATTATATTATTATATTATATTATATCAGCCAGTTATAATATTTGTGATTTTAGAAATAAAGAATTTGTATGTTCTTTTTCCACTACATTATGGATTATCCTTACTGATCTTTTTTTGCAATACATTTTGCGAGTGAAAATGTCTTTATTACCCCATATTTCCACATGATTGATTGTATTTTTTTGTCCGTTCCGTGAATACTGCAGCTGCAAACAGTAGTTCCCAAAACTTTTTACAGTTACAGACATTTGACCTGAAGCCATGTTAAATTAAAAAAAAAAAAGCTAATCAAATCATACCACAAAGAATAGAAGATTATTATATTTATTTTAAACCTTGAAGAATACTAATGTGACGGCGTAACTTTCAATTCAGTCGTCCAACGCTTCTCATGTTGATTGGTTCCAGTCTTATAACGAGTGATGTGTCGTCAACTCGTATATTCGTATTCGTATTCGTATATTCACACTTCCGATCTCATAAGATGACTACGCCAACAGTTGGCCATTTGTTTCCAGCATTATTGGTTAAACAAACATTTGAACAGCCAAACATTTGTGATGTTAAGACATTGTCTTTACATGTCATACATCTAGTGACCATTTCCACAGCCAATGTATACATTTCACATATCTTTAGTACAATACTATCAGTAACACATTTCACATACTGCAGTTAGCCTGCTTAATGCTATTCACCATACATTAAGAACTGTTAGCATTAGCCGTTAGCCATTTCACATGCGCTCAAATGCTCTACAAAACATTTATAACAAACCACTTTGCTTTACTTTAGCAACTTTCTACACTCTTTACAGTCGTTTACATGAATTATTTCTACTTTATACTAACCTGTGGTACAGAATGAGGAAGACAATCCACGATGACTTGACGTATATTCACCCTCAGGATTTATTCTTCCTCTGTCGTTGTCACCAACTCTATACCACCACCACTGCTAGCACCCCTAGTGGACTTTTGCGGTATTACACCCAAACGCCAACAATGGAGATTTGGTTATTTTAGACACAAACATATAAAAAATAGTAGGGTGTCTTTTTTTTCTTTTACAACTGAATTTTATATGTATGACATGAACTATTACTACTCTTACATGCTCTAACCATATTTATACATTTTAAACTGTTATTTTAAAACCATGTTACCTTATCTTTTATGTACCTTACAATAGCTTTTTTATGTACTGTACTCTAATGTTCTTTATCTTTCCACTAGATGTCTCTACCTCTATTCAAATCCAGAGAAAAGGTGATATTTTGCCTTCTGTGTTTACATTTATGACAGTGAATGTTATTTGAACGCATCTCATATAGTACGTGTATTGTGTCTCTTCATGTACCCAACAGATATTGACCTAGTGAAAGGTGAGTGGGATTAAAATAACATGTTAAATATGTAATAGCCATTATTTGCTTTCAACGTCTTTCCTTCTGTGACTTCAGACTATGACGCAACCTACGATTACGACTATGATCGCAACTACGATGCCTGTAAGTTTTACATTTAAGGTGGCGACCATTCTGCACAGGCTTCTCTTTTGAATCCGTGTTATTGTCTGCCATTTTAGGGGACAATGCTGCAGACACAGAATCCTTTGGTTGGTATTGACTGATGTCGTTCTCAAATAATGTGCAATTCATCGATGCAATACTTGTGATTGATTTCAGTGCTGGGAAACGAGGACGACTGTCCTTTAGTTGAATGTCTTGTGCTTTTAGAACCTCCATCCAGACTGAGTGCTGAGCACTTTTCATCGTCAGGTTAATTGCTTTGCAACAACATTGTCGTAAGTCAAGCGTATTTTGGTGTTTTGAATGTGCTCTCGTTTGCCACTTTTACAGTTGACGGAGATCCTCATTTTGTGGTTCAGTTGCCGAAGCAACAACAGAACTTGTGTTTCACCGTTGATGGCAGAGCTGATGATGTGCTCAGGCTGGTAGAGGACCCACAGATAGGTATTTCTTTGTTGGTAGTTAGAAACCAACACATACTTCTACTTACTGTATGTGTCTTGCAAAAGGGTTTTATCCTGAACTCAATACTATAACATGATAGGAAAATGAACTGGCTAATTCATTCATTCATTCATTTTCTACCGCTTTTTCCTCACAAGGGTTGCGGGGGTGCTGGAGCCTATCCCAGCTGTCTTCGGGCGAGAGGCGGGGTACACCCCGAACTGGTCACCAGCCAATCACAGGGCACATATAGACAAACAACCATTCACACTCACATTCATACCTATGGACAATTTGGAGTGGCCAATTAACCTAGCATGTTTTTGGAATGTGGGAGGAAACCGGAGTACCCGGAGAAAACCCACGCATGCACGGGGAGAACATGCAAACTCCACACAGAGATGGCCGAGGGTGGAATTGAACCCTGGTCTCCTAGCTGTGAGGTCTGCGCGCTAACCACTAGACCGTGAACTGGCTAATTTTACCGACTTAATATATTGCCGACTCCAAATTGTCCATAGGTATGAATGTGAGTGTGAATGGTTGTTTGTCTTTATGTGCCCTGTGATTGGCTGGCCACCAGTCCAGGGTGTACCCCACCTCTCGCCCGAAGACAGCTGGGATAGGCTCCAGCACCCACCACGACCTTCGTGAGGATAAGCGGTAGAAAATGAATGAATTAATAATATATTGCCATGTGCGTCTGTCTGTGGCTCCAGAGTTCGATTCCACCCTCGGACATCTCTGTGTGGAGTTTGTTCTGCGGGTACTCCGGTTTCCTCCCACATTCCAAAAACATGCTAGGTTAATTGGCGACTCCAAATTGTCCATAGGTATGAATGTGAGTGTGAATGGTTGTTTGTCTATATGTGCCCTGTGATTGGCTGGCCACCAGTCCAGGGTGTACCCCGCCTCTCGCCCGAAGACAGCTGGGATAGGCTCCAGCACCCACCACGACCCTCATGAGGATAAGCAGTAGCAAATGATTGAATGAATAATATATTGCTATGTGCGTTTGTTTGTGGACGAGTGTTTAGTGCGCAGGCCACACAGCTAGGAGACCCGGGTTCGATTCCATTCTCGGACATTTCTGTGTGGAGTTTGTTCTCCGGGTACTCCGGTTTCCTCCCACATTCTAAAAACATGCTAGGTTAATTGGCGACTCCAAAGAAGAGTAGTAGAAATTAAATTAGCAGATTGCAATATACTGCCATATACTGTCTTTTTGGATGCTTAACAAAATCTGAAATCATCTTCACTCCTAGGTCTCATAGTGGATGGCCACCTAACCGGAGCTCCCTCCAAGCATGGTGTCGAAAACCACCCCAGAACATACTTTGACCAGCTGACCATCTCCGCCACCGCGGGACGCTCCGGCGACATCATGATCACAGTCTCATTACACGAGGTGGTTTTAGAAGGGGAGGCACGGGCTACTCTTAGCATCAATCAAACGGGATCGATAACGAGGCAGGGCGTGACGATCGCCGTGGACAATCACCGGGGCTGCTGGATCGACTTGACCAAAGGCGTGCAGTTCCTGGTTCTCTTCCACCGCTACAAGCACCCCAGCTACCTGCAGATCGCTCACCTGGGTTTCTACATCACGCGTGGAGAAGGGCTGTCAGTCGCCACTCAAGGCCTGCTGGGTAAACCAGCAAACCATCTCTTAGCTTCTCTTATTTTAAGAATGTATTGGTTTTACAATGGGCGGCACGGCGGACGAGTGGTTAGCGCGCAGGCCTCACAGCTCGGAGACCAGGGTTCAATTCCACCGTCGGCCATCTCTGTGTGGAGTTTGCATGTTCTCTCCGTGAATGTGTGGGTTTCCTCCCACATTCCAAAAACATTCATTCATTCATTTTCTACCGCTTTTTCCTCACAAGGGTCGCGGGGGCGCCGGAGCCCATCCCAGCTGCCCTCGGGCGAGAGGCGGGGTACACCCCGGACTGGTCACCAGCCAATCACAGGGCACATATAGACAAACAACCATTCACACTCACATTCATACCTATGGACAATTTGGAGTCGCCAATTAACCTAGCATGTTTTTGGAATGTGGGAGGAAAACGGAGTACCCGGAGAAAACCCACACATGCACGGGGAGAACATGCAAACTCCACACAGAGATGGCCGAGGGTGGGAATTGAACCCTGGTCTCCTAGCTGTGAGGTCTGTGCGCTAACCACTAGACCACCGTGCCGCCCCATTCCAAAAACATGCTAGGTTAATTGGCGACTCCAAATTGTCCATAGGTATGAATGTGAGTGTGAATGGTTGTTTGTCTATATGTGCCCTGTGATTGGCTCGCGACCAGTCCAGGGTGTACCCCGCCTATCGCCCGAAGACAGCTGGGATAGGCTCCAGCACCCCTGCGACCCTCGTGAGGAAAAAGCGGTAGAAAATGAATGAATGGTTTTACAATAGGAGACATCTACTGTCTTTTGCTAGCAAGTCAAACTCATGCATGGTTGTTGTAAGTTCCTACAAACTGATCCGATCCTATCCTGTATCTGCAGGCCAGTTTCAGTATGCCGACATGAGTGTAGCAGCAGCAGCGACGGACCACCAAGATGCAGACCTCCATCGTGATAACCAGAAGGGAACTTCGGCGCAGGGCATCCTGAAGTGGAAGTCAGAACTGATGGCAGTCACCTTGCAGGACAAGATGCTAAAAGACACGGTCCTGACACGGCATGCGGCCCAGTGTTGGGTGGTGCCAAAGTGGGAGGTGGAGAGACTACTCGGCCATCCGTATGAGAGCTACGTGGTGGATCGTGTGTCGTTCTAACCAAGTCAGCCCTCCACCCTCCAAGTCGGTATCATGACATGACCATTAACAAAGGATGAACATGAGCGGCGACTTCATCGGATTTCAGTGTTGTGATATTTTTCCTAGTGACATTGTCTGCTTTTCTGTGCGGAGCAGATTAGACTCGGCAGTGAAAGCTGCATCCGCAGATTAAAAAAACAAGGACACACACACACAAATAATACGTTGTCGGTGCCTTCGCCGTCATTGAAGTGCATTTAAGCCGCTTGTTCTCTTGTTCACATGGCAACCATGGAGTCTGTTTGTGCAGTCAGCAGCAGCTGGGATAGCCGATAGTAAAAATGTCTATATTTTATAAATCACTTCTAATTGTCTACAATTGTATTACTATGATGCGGTACTGTTAAGTAAAAGAGCGTTTCACCTTGAAATACAATCACAGACACTTTTCCCAGATTCGCCATGTGCTTTTTTTTTTTATTTTTCTATCATTTCATTCATAGTTTAATTCAATGTATTTGTTACACAAGACATTAGGCATTGTTCACATACTAGTGATCAAACAAGGACAGTAAGTTTTCTACTACTCAGCCTATTTTTTTTTATTTTAGTCAATTCCAAGGTATCGTCAATAATGGCTCTCAAAAGCCAAACGATGAGAATTAAAACAGTACAACCACTCGCAGGGCTTTTTGTTTTCAATAAATAAAAGCAGTCGATGTAAAGAGTACTGCATGTGGTACTGAGGAAGGAGCACATGAAAAGAGTATTCCAGTTATTACCAGCTTGTATTTTCCAGTGACACAACACTGGAATGATCCGTTTGAGAAGATACCCCAAAACATATGACACTGCAAATAAACAAACAAATAAACAAAAAAAAAATGTGTTTGTGCATTGCTTAGCATAGCGTAGCATCTTTAACATCTGACATAAAGCTTCCACGTCAGTGAAATGGAAATAAATAGAGCATAATAATAAGTCATATACACCCCAATAAATGATGGTGTTGATGTGATGAGCTACATATGAGCAGAGGGCCCCGCCATCATGTTTTTTTCGGGATGCTTTTAACCATTTTTAGCAAAGCTCTGCCACAATTATGAGTCTTCCAAAAGGCCCAAAGATATGAAAAAAATCCCAAATTAAGGCTTCAACCAAATACTAATATGTTGGTTTATCATTATGAGGCGCCATTTCTCCTGCTTGGTCTTTATAGAAGCATCCAACTATTGAGTTTTTTTTTTTTTTTTTAATTTCAATGGTTGGTCAAAGGGTTGGAACAACCGGGAACACAATGCACCGCTTTCACTGTGAGCCAAAATTTCAGTCATCGCCTCGTCCACTCGAACTTTCCTAACGTCAAAGCCCAAAAAACCTTCTTCAACGTCAACGTCAACTTCCTCACATCACAACACTTTGAATGAATAAAACACCTAACCCCTTGTTTGCTTCTCCAACTGTCCTCATACGCTCACTCGGTTTTAACCTCGGCTCTTAAACGTCATAACTTCAGCCAGGTAATCGTGCACCAAAATGCAAAGACATAAAAAAAAAACTCTGGAATCATTTAAAATGTTAAAACTACTAAAACGTTAAAAGTGACGTCACACGTTAACGGGAGCTTCTTCTTCGTACGGTATAAAGTGGGCGGTTGACGGATAATAGCCACTGGTTAGCTTGCCCGCTAGCACGGGGGAACACGACAGCATTGCAAGGTTAGCACATCAGTTGAACTCGTCATCACGTTTTGCCGAAAAAAAAAGGAGTCGAGTGAAGTACAAGGTAAAGCAGGGCTGACACAGGAGCCGCGCTCCGGCACTCCATACCGCCATGTTGTATGAGTATATGTACAATACTAGCGTGTATACGATGCATGCATGTGACCTGGAGGGCGGAGCCTCCCGGGAAGATTCTACACTAAGCTGTTACAGAGGTCTCGGAGAAAAGATGGTACAGAAAGTGAAATGAAATGCTTTGAAAATGGCCGACAAGTCGTAAATTGAGCTCTAATGACGATAGTTAAGACATGATGACGGATTCTACGATAAAATGAAAGACCATATCAACCCTGCTTTTCTGTGTGTGTACTGTGTATACTGTAGTATGTGTACTGTATACTTCATGTGTGTATGTGTGTGTGTATTAGCAGAAAAGGGGGGTGTAAGGAAAAGGAGGCAGGAAGAACATCCACTCCGTTTTAACCTTCTTGCTCAGTCAAGCTCAGCTATCCACCCACTCTTTTACCTCTATAACCCCGCCTCCTCTCCCGGCCACGCCCCCCTCTCCTCTCACTCAGAAGCCCGCCCGACCGCTCACTGTTCATCCTCCCCGAACACGTCATTCTGTTTGCGTTTCATGTTCTCAAAGTCAAAGTCGCTCCCGGTCATGCGCTTGTAGATGTCCTTGATGTCGTTGCAAGTGGTCTCAAAGTGGGTGGTGGCGTCGTAGGAACTCGAGGCGAAGATCTGACAAAAGAGGGAGGAGTACCGTCATGGTCATAAAAGGCTACTTCATCTATGTAAGGAACTCAAACAATGCACAACGATGAGTAAAAATTCAAGAAACAATACAAGCAGTTGATGTTGAATTATCACATGTTTGTATATTTCATAGCAGCAGGGCACGGTTTACAGAAATCTCAATTCCAACATTGATAAAAAAAAATGCTCTAAATGTTTGATTTGCATTTTGTACAGTAAATAAATACGTTTTCATGACGAGAACTGCACTTATTGGGGAATTTTGCCCATCAAAAGGAGTTAATATGAGCTAGCTAGCAACAGACGTCATGGGAAATACCTATGACTATTTTGATGCTCATCATACAGCATCCGTTAAAAAGCCATAGCATTTCAGTATGTGGAATCAAACTATGGAATGGATTGAGTAAGGAAATCAAACAATGCACAACGATGAGCCAATTCAAGAAACACCAAAAAAAAAAACTTAAACTGTATTATGGAAAGCAGGAAGTGAACAAATGTAACAGTTACTGATTGTAAAAGTACCAGATGGAGGGGTAGGATTTAATAAGCTTTGCTTCTTCCTACTCCTTTTGGACATGTGGAACTGGGAACTGATTATGGGATGCATTCAATTGTAATCTGATGCATGTTCAAATGAAATAAAACCATTAGCATTAGCATTAGCATTACCATCCCCTTGTGCAAAGTGAATAGTTGAAGGATGCACAGTGACACCATCTGTACCAAGATCATGTTGTAGTTCTTTGGAGCTGGTCTTTGATTTGCATTTTGTACAGTATACGTTTTCATGACGGGAACTGCACTTATTGGGGAATTTTGCCCATCAAAAGGAGTTAATATGAGCTAGCTAGCAACACACGTCATGGGAAATACCTATGCCTATTTTGATGCTCATTATACAGCATCCGTTAAAAAGCCATAGCATTTCAGTATGTGGAATCAAACTATGGAATGGATTGAGTAAGGAAATCAAACAATGCACAACGATGAGCCAATTCAAGAAACAATACAAGCAGTTGATGTTTGCTAAATACAAGGATGAAGAGTCTTGAACCAGTCATGATGTGCTATATATATCACTATATTGACACGCACTATGGTACACATTATGGCATTGGATGCTCATATCACCTTGCACTTCGGTATGAGGTACATTATAAAAAAAAACCTGAAAAAAAACCTTAAACTGTATTATGGAAAGCAGGAGGTGAACAAATGTAACAGTTACTGATTGTAAAAGTACCAGATGGAGGGGTAGGATTTAATAAGCTTTGCTTCTTCCTAGGGCGGCATGGCGGTCTAGTGGTTAGAGCGCAGACCTCACAGTTAGAAGACCAGGTTTCAATTCCGGGTATTCCAAAACATGCTAGGTTAATTGGTGACTCCAAATTGTCCATAGGTATGAATGTGAGTGTGAATGGTTGTTTGTCTATATGTGCCCTGTGATTGGCTGGCCACCAGTCCAGGATGTACCCCGCCTCTCGCCCAAAGACAGCTGGGATAGGCTCCAGCACCCCCTCGTGAGAGGTAGAAAATGAATGAATGAATGCTTATTCCTATTCCTTTTGGACATGTGGAACTGGGAACTGATTATGGGAACTGATTATGTGATGCATTCAATTGTAATCTGATGCAGTAGGCAACTGTGCTGCATCACAGTCATTGTCGGCCACATATACTGAATGTGAATAAACACATGCAAAGCACCAGTCTATGTTCTACCCACCCATATGCTCATAGATTGTCATGTTAATATTGTATATAACAATGGTGTATCTGCTATACATTTTTAATGATAATCTCACCTGGCTCTCTGTACCATCATCTGTGGGCTCATAGAGGTCACTAATAGCCACAAACCTGCAAAAAAAAAACAAAAAAAAAACACACAATCATTAAATGAGCTAATTGTTAAACCAATAAGTGAAATGCAGACAAAGCAGGTCTTACTTTTGGTCAATAGGCTCCAGCAGCTCAAGAGCCGGTTGGATCTCAGTCTCTGGTTCACTGGTTTCCACCGTGGTGCTGACGATGGCAATGTACTTCCCCTGGGCCGCCACATTGTGTGCATACGAGATCATGCACACGTAGATATCTGGAGGAAGTGAAAGCACACAACAGGAGGAGAAAGTGTCGCTGGTGGCTATCATCTAAAACTGTCAATTGACCAAACGCCATCTTGTAAAAAACCTCACCGGAGTTGCGGTTAACCTGATTCTGAGGGATGATGATCTGACAGGAGTTGGCATCGTTAGTGTTTTTGATGGGATGACTGAGGATGCAGATCACGCGGATCACCTGACCCGCCTTGCGGACGCGGTCTGGTATATAGCTGGGGTCGCAAATAAGCTGCTTGCACCGAGCTACCTGCCGTAACGAACCAACGGACAAGCATGCACATCGCAGAGTTGAAAGTATGTATCGTTAATTCATGAAAATATTGTTAGAATATTGTTTTTTTTTTTTTACCTCGCCTTCAGACTTGACACCGATCACGTGACCACCTTCAATCACAATCTCATCCACTGGTTTGTTCAGCATGTAGGTACCTCCATAGATGGCACTCAATCTAAAGTGGAATGGAGAAAAAACACTCAGGCATGTGTATTTGCATACATTTTATTCTTATTTATTTTAGAGATATTTGTTTGTTTTTAACCCTCCTCTTGAGTTAGGTTCGTTTTACCGACCCGTTTTACATTTTAATGCATAAAAAGAATCACATAACATTTGTTTATTGCATTAAGGCTTTTTGACTTTGTCAGGAAACTCTATTTCGACAAAATAAAATCTGGACCTGTTCTACTTTTTGATTTCACTTTATACTCAAGTTCTGTTGCTGAAAAAAATAACTTTTTCTACCTTTTCATGACATAATATAATGGGTCAAAATTCACCCGAACACCATAGATCAGGGGTCTCAAACATGCGGCCCGGGGGCCAAATGTGGCCCGCAGGACACTAGCTTGAGGCCCCCATCTTGATATGAAAGTTTAATGTTAGTGCGGCCCGCGCAAGTTTGATATGGATGCTGTATGGTATCATGTACCCAGAAAAAATTATTACGTTTGATTCATGTTCATGTTAAAGGTTAAATAACTGTTAATAGTTATCCTCCCTATCCGTGTGGAAGTGGTAAGTTTTTGGCTATTTAAGTTTAAAGGAAATAACTTGAAGGCTACCGCTTAGGTCGCTAGCTCTCTAGTTTGCGAGTTAGCATGTGTCTCAAGACCCTGCAGTTGCGCAATATGTTGTAAATAAAAAGAGTATAAATGTGACTATAGTCGTGTTTTGTCATGTCTACAGGGCTCTAATAATGCTTTGTTCATTTTAATCTGAAAAAAATAATTTGTCTACCCACCAACTATATGTGCTTTCTTAAGTTTGTATTATTTGCCGTTTTATTATTATTATTATTATATTTATTTATTACTGATTGATTGATTTTCTTTATTCTTGATTTGTTTATTTATTTTTCATCTTATTTTGTGCAGAAAAATAACAAGATATTTGAGAACAGTGGAATGTTTTATCAGAGCTTTTATTGTAGAAAATCGGAACCAAAGCACTGAAAATTTTGTATATTTTTCTGTTTTTAATAAGTGCGTTTTTTTTTGGGGTTTTTTTTTAAACTGATACGGCCCAGCCTTGCCCAGACCCTAACTCCAGTGGCCCCCACGTAAATTGAGTTTGAGACCCCTGCCATAGATGTTTCTTTAGTGATTAATACTAAAATGAGAAAATAAATAAAACGAATTGATTTAAGAGATATGTTCTATAGCTCTCGGTAATAGCCAGGTAACAAAAGAACCTTCAATTTATGAATATGATTCTTTTGAGGTTCATTTGACCATTTTTGGTAATTGAAATGGAGGGGTATAATCACCAAAAAAGGCCTACATGCCCACACCAAAAATATTAAAAACAACATTTTCATGGATGAGGACGCCTAAGAAGGTAACCAAGACATGAGAAGCAAATTTGATGGTAACTCTGGTAATCTGATTTAATACATAATACGTTTACTACGTTAACATAAGAGATGATAGCAGAAAGCTAACACAAGAGGAAGGTTAAACGAAGCACCTTGCAAATCCTTGTGGCAGCTCTCCGAGGCCGTACAAGGGATAGAGATAGGGGCTCTTCCCATAACGTGCCAGGGACTCACTGTACAGTTTGATTCGGTTGATGGTGTCCAAGCAGGGGAAATCAAGATACCTATATAGGAAGACATTATTATTATTATTATTATTAATTTCATGATCTTCTTAGACATTAAAGGCTACAGTATCAAGTATCAGTATCACTGCTCTTACTCATCTGTCCTATAAAGAGCCAGGGCGTGGCCGGTGAAGTCAATGACATCCTGGCCAAGGTCAAACTTCTTGTAAACATCCCTCATGGTCGTGGTCTTAGGATCCACGCCCTCAAATGTTTTAGGTTCATTCTCGTCAAAATTCGCCACAAACACTAAAAACTTGCGGAACCTGCGTTTCTCGAACATTCCCATCAAATCTGTAAACACAAGCACGGACTTTATATGTAACATAACTCATAAATATCGAGCTCATGTTTCACGTTTCAATGTTTTTCATCCACTTACTTGAAGCTAATGCCTCAGTCTCGGTTGACGGCACTTTGTAGATCTTTCCTCCCTTGTAGACGAAGCTTCCCTCCACTACTTTAAAGTCCAGGTATCGAGTCACTTCTGTGTATAGCAACATCTTCACCAGCTGACCTGCTCCCAAACAGATAAATACTTATTACGTATATCGGTGATATTAATCATACATGAGAACCACACCTTCACTATGACTGATACCAACACGACAAATTGTTGCTTTATTATTGGCCTGAGGTATGTTAAAAAAACAGTAAAAAACAGCAAAACTGGGAAAAATAGGGTTCAGGGTCAACGCTAAGGTGGAGCCTATTCCAGCAGGCTACACCCGTGACTTATCGTATATATATTGTAAATGTGGATTTACCCTTATTACGCAATAAATGTCCTACTCCTAAAAGACATCTGGTACTTTCAGTTGCACTTGAGGAAATAAACACGGCCCCGCCAATATGAGGAAGTACGATAAAGTATTGCACAAAGCGGAAAACTGACCGTTGGCCATCAAAAATTTAGGGATGAGGTCCACGTTCCAGTCCCGTCCTCTGCCCATAGATTCAGGTGGACTATCTGGAAGACTGAAGCGCTTGTAAAGCTGAAGGAAAAGCATATACGTCAGTGGGTTATTTTATATAACAAATTGGCATATTAACGTAAAGTAGAACTTTAAAAAACTGTTTATGAAGAAAGAATTATCACATGTTTGTATATTTCATAGCAGCAGGGCATAGTTTACGAAAATCTCAATTCCAACATTGATATAAAAAATGCTCTAAATGTTTGATTTGCATTTTGTACAGTAAATAAATACGTTTTCATGGGGAACTGCACTTATTGGGGAATTCTGCCCATCAAAAGGAGTTAATATGAGCTAGCTAGCAACAGACGTCATGGGAAATATCTATGCCTATTTTGATGCTGATCATACAGCATCCGTTATGCTAGCCATAGCATTTCAGTATGTGGAATCAAACTATGGAATGGATTGAGTAAGGAAGTCAAACAATGCACAACGATGAGCCAATTCAAGAAACACCAAAAAAAAAAAAACCTTAAACTGTATTATGGAAAGCAGGAAGTGAACAAATGTAACAGTTACTGATTGTAAAAGTACCAGATGGAGGGGTAGGATTTAATAAGCTTTGCTTCTTCCTACTCCTTTTGGACATGTGGAACTGGGAACTGATTATGGGATGCATTCAATTGTAATCTGATGCATGTTCAAATGAAATAAAACCATTAGCATTAGCATTAGCATTACCATCCCCTTGTGCAAAGTGAATAGTTGAAGGATGCACAGTGACACCATCTGTACCAAGATCATGTTGTAGTTCTTTGAAGGTCTTTGGAGCTGCTCTGTGGGTTGAGCTTGACTCTTCTCACCATCCTTCACCTCGGCTTATCTGAGATTTTTCTTGGCCTGCCACTCTGGACCCTAACTAGAACTGTGCCAGTGGTCTTCCATTTCCTCACTTTGTTCCTCAGAGTGGAACCTGACAGCTGAAATCTCTGAGCTACCTTTTGGTATCCTTCCCCTAAACCATGATGTCGAACAATCTTTGATTTCAGCTCATTTGACAGTTGTTTTGAGGCTACCATGGTGCTACTCCTCAGAGAAGATGCAACTTGCAATTGGTCACATTAAATATTCTTTCTCATGATTTGGTATGGGGCTGCACGGTGGTCTAGTGGTTAGCGCGCAGACCTCACAGTTCAATTCCACCCTCGGGCATCTCTGTGTGGAGTTTGCATGTTCTCCCCGTGCATGCGTGGGTTTTCTCCGGGTACTCCGGTTTCCTCCCACATTCCAAAAGCATGCTAGGTTCATTTGCACTCCAAATTGTCCATAGGTATGAATGTGAGTGTGAATGGTTGTTTGTCTATATGTGCCCTGTGATTGGCTGGCAACCAGTCCAGGTTGTACCCCGCCTCTCGCCCAAAGACAGCTGGGATAGGCTCCAGCTTAGAAAATGAATGAATGAATGATTTGGTATGTAGGTGAAAGGTCAATGAGGTCAATGAGCTTACCAAACAAGTTTTGTGTTCCAATAATTAGTGCTAAAGGTATTTAAATCAATAAAACAACAAGGGTGCCAAAATTTAGGCACTTGATACTTTTGTTTGAATAATTATTGCACACTTTGTGTAAATCCTATCAACTATGTAGTGCTATATGATATATTTATATTGCTGATCCAAACAAACAGTCATTTAGAAAGGAAAATTATCAGGGGTGCCCAAACTTTTTATACCACTGTACACACACATTTTACAGTGAAAACCCATGAATCATTCACTCCTTAGTTTAGCACTTGTGGCGGTAATCAACATCTGTATGATAGAAACATGGCTGCCAATGGCCGCTCCGACTGAGGGAGGAAGCTGAGCTAGAACCGCCCGTCCTTCAGTTCCTGGGCGACCCGCTCTAATATACCTCCTGAGCCACTTCCACTAATATTGGCATATAAAGGATATTCATTTAACAATGAACAGATGGTGCACCCCAACTAAAATGAAACTGAACGATAGTGTCGTCCACAAAACATATTGATTGCTTTCATAGCTCCCAGGAGTCTCTTACCTCTTCCAGAGGGGTGATGGAAGAGCTCTCGCCTCCATAGTAGGGGTTCCGGTCCATGTGAAGAACCTTTTTGCCATTCACAGACATGATCCCGGACAGGATGCATTCCTTGTGAGAAAGAGAAAACATTCATTCATGGCATATAACGACTGTGAAAAGGTTATATTTTCACCATAAAATTCAGATTAAGTCATCTCATTCAAAATGCCAATGATAGCTTAGCTCTCATTGGTTAATGTTTTGACAATTTATATATGTGTGAAATATTAGATGTGTTTCTTTAACCGAATATACGCGACAGATGGACGAACATACAAAAGGGCGGAAGTGAAGCCGATTTAGCAGAGGGATGCAGGGAGGAGAGATCGGTCTGAATGCGCATGCGCAAACTAAAACGTTCACTCATACTGTACTTTTTTTTACTACCAGTAAGGAAAAATTTATTTAATGAAACCACCACGAACGTATCAATGATGCTGCGTTCACGTTTAAGGGAATTGCGACAAAAAAATGATACAAGAGTGAAACGCCATCTTAAATTGGGTCTTTTTTTAAAATGAGACAAGATTAGGCAAAACCTGCATGAGTTATATTAGCGCTGTGACGTGACGTGAAGTGAAAGGCTCGGCCATGCGATAGTTAGTGTCGAGCTCCGGCCTGCACCGACCCCCGGATGGAGGCCTGTCAGCCCCGAGGAGCAGCACTCTGCGGGGTGACGCCTAAAAGATGCTACAGGCTGGAACCCAACACCCGCTCTGCTACGTGGGTCCAAAAACACATCCCCCCTGGATGCATTCGACTCATGTGACACCCGCAGGTGCCAAGTCATGCATTAAGACATTTAATGTGGATTCTATGATGTAATTTCTAAATGTCACGAATACACCGGGATGTTGGAGCCACTCTCTCCCGGCATCGAGCGGGGCCTCTGCAATAAAATATTCCACCGCCAGTTATTCGGATTGAAAATGAATCTTGACGTCTTACTGTGAGTCCGGTGCCCAAAACGATCACATCATATTCCTCATCCATGTTGTATCACCGCCTCTCCCGTCTCGCCCTCTTTTTTTTTGCTCTGAGAAATTGCGTGAAGGGTCCCAGCAGGAAAGAACACCAATGAGTGTCCCTCTCTTAGTGCGTAAAACGGATTATTAGCAGGTTAAATGTGTTTATTTATCATTAAGTAGATTACTAGCAGTGGAATAAAGTGTCCACACTGTATGTCACCGGCGAGAACAACCAAAGATGGCCCGGAGGTGGCGCGGTCTGAAACAATGTGCCTGCGCGACGGTATATAGTGCGTATCCTCCTCTTCTCTTCCAATGTTGTCACACAATGGACTCGAAGGCACACGTAGCGGCAAACTTCACTTCAATATGACCGCCACCACGCACGATCACAATTAAAGCTTATCTGTGAGTTTTAAAACACTACACAGTTTATTTTTTATTTGTGCTGTATGCTCTTTCTTTCCTTCATTTCCAGTTGTAGGCGCAGTGTTACGTTGAGACTCAGTATCCCTCCGCCACAACAGCTGTGTGCCGTGCTCTCACAGACCATATAACGACGAGTAACAACAAACAATAATTTGTGTTTCATGGTGGTTATAGTCACATTCCGTAGTAAAATGTCACGACTACGCGTGTATTTCGTGTTTTAATACAACCCAATACTGCCAACAGGACCATGGACAGTTGCCAGGCGAAAATACACGTTTAGTATTATATTACTATGACCCACTATCACTTCTACAGTCTAATGTATTAAGTTGTTATTTATGTTTATATATTACCGGACAACTTGTTCACAAGCAGGAAGAGCACTAAATTCACGAATTTCTTACTTAGTGGAATACAGAGAGCGAGAAATAAAAGCCAGAAAAGCAGCCTGCTGGAGAAAAAAAAGAGCAAAATAAACTGGGCGTACTGAATGAAAGAAGCCGGAAGTGCTTTCCGTGACACATGACTGTCAGCTGGTGTAGGTCACGTGCTCACAACTTTGCGGAATAAGTTAGCAAACATGGCTGCTGCGTCGTCGTGCGGAAGGCTACGGCTAATGTTTTTTACTCTTCATTTCTTCGCGGTTATCGGAACGGGGAGCACAGTCGCTCAAGTACCGCTTTTAATATGGTCCAATGAGGGGTTAGTATCCCATTATTGGGGGTTTTGGTATTTTTTTTACTACTTACTTTGAGCCGGCTGAAGCTAACACCTGTAGCTAACCTCACTGTCAGACATTGCCGTAACTATCAGGGTCTAACTATAAAAGTAACCATTTAAATGCGTACTTAGTTCAAAAGAGAGTCTGACAAGTTCATCGAAAAAATCATATTAGTTTATGTAATCGTTTTATTTTTATTTAAATACAGGAATAGCACGTTTTGAATTACAAAGTTCAATCAAGTGTACTTTAATGGGACTTAAAGTACAACTAGGTGTTTAACTGCTATTACTTTATCGGTACAACCACTTTCTAATCGGCTAATAGAGTTCTTAATGTTATTTCCATATGGAATTCAAATGATCCATAGATACATCCTGTGTTGGCATGCATTTCCAGACCATAACTATCATATTGCTGCATTTTTCAATACACATATGTCCTAAATTGCACTCTAAACTGATTATTGTGGGTTTTATATCAACTCTGTAACGATGACCAAAACTAAAAATCCCATAATAAGTCAACATAGTGAATATAAGTTATATTAACTGATGTTAGCATTGGTGTTTGAGACAGTGTCCCTTCATGTATGTATATATATATATATAACTATATATATTTGCCAACAGTTTGCCAGGTTTGGCCCCGTCTCCAGCAGGCCACGTCACATCCAACGAGCAGCTGGCGGCCTACCTCGCCTCTGCCTTTGGCTCTGGTACCCACACTGTGCTGCTGTTCCTGCAGGACCAGGTCTGTTTGAGTTCTTTGTAACCATCATCACAGCAATCTAGTCCACAGACATGTTAGCAGAATGGTGAGTGGTGGCAGGGAGTGGGGAGTCATGTGACACGGAAAAAACATTGTCCTCACTGTGGTGTGACATTCAACTGGAGCCTTACTTCCCATTTGGTACTTCCGCTGTAGAAGGTTAAATTATAAAGATAATTTACATGTCATTGTACATCTAATATCACTATATTGGATATTGAACTATTGAACCATTTTGTTTCACGGGTATTGTTCAGTGTTTTTACAACAAAATAAGAATGTATCGTTATTAAAGGGGACCTATTATGCTCATTTTTTGACCCTTTGTATTGAGTTGTGGACTCCTATAGAGCAGCTACACACAATAACCCTCACAGAATACGCTATAGATCTTCCAGAATCTGCACCTATTCCAGCTATATTTCCTTGGATTTTTGCTTCCTGCCAATTTTCTGTCTTTCTTTTTTTGTCTATTTTAATTGATTCCACCCACGGCCCGCCTCCAGGCATACCCAAAGTGCTGCCTTACTATGAACCATATAAGGAAATCCACCCCTCTGTGACATCACAAAGGGGCAGTTTTACCACGCCTTTTCAAACCTAGCGTTTTGAGCCATCCTAAACTTTTTTCAGGGCTCACTTCCAAATACGCAAACTTCATTATCTGAAACTTTGGCATCATTTAACACGAGAATACATTTATGGATCAGAAAAATAGACAAAGCATAATAGATCCCTTTTTTTAAAAACATAAACAAATCTGTGTCAGCCAAAATTGAAATTATCAGGTCAGGCTTGTTAAAGATTGCACCCCTAGTTGTAATACACGACCAAGCCAGTTCAGGCTTCAGATTGGCCAAAAATGTGCATGACAACCGGTGAATTTGATGTGGTGCGTATGAGGTGTGTTATGATGCCTTTTATTATGTGACCATCTACTCTCTTGTTTGTGTTCAGCTGAGCAAAGATGACTTCACTGTCTTTGCTGGAGTGTTTGGAAACAAGCAGGATAGTGTCCTTCAGAACCTGGAGGTACATACTGACACATAGTTTCACGTTGGTTGTGTTGGACCTGAAGTCCGGTTCTTACCGCTTACCTTCTGTCCAGGCTGCACTGCAGTCCTCTTCATCATCAGTGACACTCCCAGCTTTAGAGTGGTCGCATTCCACGTCTGTCGCATCGCTTCTGGAGGACAAGCTCGGCGTCTCACCCGCGCTCGTTGATGCAGGCACTCTGTCGCAGCTGAACATCGACGTGTCTGTCAGCAACCTGCTGATCATCAGTCTGCCTTATTGCACAGAGTGAGATGTCACTTAAAGACTCATTTTTAACAACATTAACGTTAACTTGTTTTTTTTTTTTTTGTTTAATAGCCTGCAGAAATCTTGCCGGGATGTGCTACGTGACAATGGTACGTTTGAAATGTGTAGCTGTAGCATATATTTCACAGGTTCTAACGCTAATATTCAGTAGAATGTCTGAGATAGAAGGTCAAATAACTACATTCTTTGTATATAAGCGTTTTCTGTATAATTAACAGACCTGCCAACATGTACTCATTTTGTGTATTTGACCCGTTTTGCCATCCATGCATCCATTTCATATGCCGCTTGTCCTCACTATGATCTCGGCAGTGTGCTGGAGCCTATCCCAGCTGGCTTCGGGCAAGAGGCGGGGTACACCCTGGACTGGTCGCTAGTCAATCGCTGAAACAACCATTCACATCAACACAAACGACAATTTAGTCGAGTGGTTAGCGTGCAGACCTCACAGCTAGGAGACCCGAGTTCAATCCCACTCTCGGCCATCTCTGTGTGGAGTTTGCTTGTTCTCCTCGAGCATGCGTGGGTTTTCTCCGGGTACTCCGGTTTCCTCCCACATTCCAAAAACATGCTAGGTTAATTAGCGACTCCAAATTGTCCATAGGTATGAATTCATTCATTCATTCGTTCATTTTCTACCGCTTTTCCTCACAAGGGTTGCAGGGGTGCTGGAGCCTATGCCAGCTGTCTTCGGCCGAGAGGCGGGGTACACCCTGGACTGGTGGCCAGCCAATCACAGGGCACATATAGACAAACAACCATTCACACTCACATTCATACCTATGGACAATTTGGAGTCGCTAATTAACCTAGCATGTTTTTGGAATGTGGGAGGAAACCGGAGTACCCGGAGAAAACCCACGCATGCACGGGGAGAACATGCAAACTCCACACAGAGATGACCGAGAGTGGGATTGAACTCGGGTCTCCTAGCTGTGAGGTCTGCGCGCGAACCACTAGACCACCGTGCCGCCACATAGGTATGAATGTGAGTGTGAATGGTTGTTTGTCTATATGTGCCCTGTGATTGGCTGGCCACCAGTAAAAGAGCCCAAAAGACAGCTGGGATAGGCTCCAGCACCCCCTGCGACCCCTGTGAGGATAAGCGGTAGAAAATGAATGAATTTCTGGAATGTGGGAGAAAAGCGGAATACCTGGAGAACATGTAAACAACAGGGTTTTTTTTTAACTGCTCCTAAAGTCAATAACTTAATATTCTCTTGTTAAATACGGTTTGGGGGGGTGGGGGGGGGTTGCAGTACTCCTAAAACTCCTCCAAGGTTGGCAGGTCTGTGTACAGTTCTTTATATGATGTGATTTGACCTGGCTGTATCCCGTCTTGGCCAACAGATGACATTATTGGAAAGGTTTTAACCACAATGGAGGTCAAAAATGTGCCTTACACGGCCATGTACACAGGAGCCAAACCATCACAAGTGAGTTATGATTCAATCAAATCTCTCTCTTGAAAAAAAGTTATGTTATGTTATGAGTTATTTCATATTTGCAGGTGATTCCCGAGCCATCCACAATGAACCAGCATGGCGGTCGATTGTTGCTCCAGGCCGTAGAACCTGACGTGAAACCTCCAGTTATGTTCAACGTGTCAGGTGGCCCTTGCATCATGCTCTGGGCTCAGAACCTCAATGTCAGCTTCTCGGAAACCCCACAGTGGCTTGACCTCGCCACCGAGACCCCCTCGTTGGCCGGATCTCGGTGTAACGGCACAAACTCGCTGTGAGAGGCATTTTGTCATTGCGACACTGCAGCATATTGGTGTCACTCAAATTTTTTCTATTGTTTTTTTTTTTTTAGGCTTGTGCTAAGCTACCCGTCAGGTGTTACATTACGGTAAGGACTGTACCAAAATATGTAATTTGGTTCTGACAATTGAAATTTAAACTACCTGTGGATAAATTTGTTGTCACGGTTGTGATCGAGCATCGTTCTTATCCAGCTTTGCCATGAGTCAGCGCTTCTACCCGGTGTCTGCGAGGAACTGGTTCACACTGGACTCGGTGCAGCTGCAGTCAAACGGCAGCACAGCGTCCTTCATCGGGAGCCGTGGCATTTACGCCCCCGCAGAGTATTCCTTTCACTGCCAGACGGTCAGCAGCTTCCGTGATGCTCTGCTTGTGCCCACCACCAACAACCAAACCACAACAGACTGGAGGCTCAATTTCGTAGACTTCCAGGTACTAACCACGACACTACATTATTTGTTATGTCACTTCCTGTTCACTGGATTGCGTCTGTTACAGATTCAGGGCTTTGGCTTGGCCAACGGAACAGATTTCTCATACGCCAGCGACTGCGCAGGGTTCTTCACGCCGGGAATTTGGATGGGGTTGCTATCATCGCTTCTCATGCTGTTGGTCTTTGTGTACGGTCTACACATGATCATGCAGCTCAACACCATGGACAGGTTTGATGACCCAAAAGGCCCATCCATTTCTGTGCCCCAGTCAGAATGAGAGGCGTGCACACATGCATAAACACTCCACCCATTTTGGTGTTGGGGAGGGGAGGGGGGGGGGTATTTGAGCCCTTTTTTTTTCTGCTTCAAGTGAACACTGCCTTATAAGACACACATTTTCATTCCCAAAGTGCCAAAAAGGGTTAAGTCACCCTTGTGTGTCCGTTTGATGATGTGTATGATAGAGAATTGTGTGTATGTTGCTGATAGAGCTTTTAATATTTCCCAACTAATTTTTAAATTATTAGTCAAGTGCCTGTATATGAAGTGTCAACTTTATCCTGAATCATTTTTCAATATTGGAACCACTGGTCTCTTTGCATATTAATTAAAAAGAAAGCTGATACCATGTGTACCAGTTACCTTTTGAAATATGCAACAATTGTGCATTTATTAAACTTGATGTGCTTATGCCAACTGATTCCAAATAAAATGTGTCAAATGTCTAATCCCTAAGTTATGTCATCAAACACACTTAAATGAGGTAGAAAGATGTAATTGGGAGTTTTCAAACCCAAAAGTTACCATGACAACCTGGAAAACTTCTACGGTTTTGAATGTGGATGAGGTTCACGCCACAGCATTTCCTGTCAGGCTGCTAAAGTTTAAGGAGTTCGACTGAATAAGAAGAAACAAAACATTTTCTTTATTCACAAAATACCTGATGTAACACTTTGTGTAAACACAGTAAGTCTTTTTTTTTATGAAGTTTTAAACAAGAGTGTTTCAACAAAGAAAACCACTCACCGCTCAAACCACAGTTCTCTTGAATAGAACACAGGTAGGTGGATGGACCAGTGGCACGAGGAAGTGGAAGCCAGCTGTGCGAGGCCCGGTGGGGGGCGGGTGGGCGGGTTGGGGACAGAAAGTCCGTAGGTTTTGTCCAGATCCTGGTTCATTTCTTCCTCCTCACTTTGGGCTTCTTGACCGGCCGCAAGTATGGGTTGTCAATCACGTTGTCCTCGTTGCCTTTTGTGGAGGGTATGGTGCCATTTGGAGGAAGCATGGCGTTCTCCTTGTCCACACCCAGGTCGTCCTGGGGAGTGGAAGAGATAAACACATTAAGTTTAGCGTTTTGCTAAATTATGCTGGCTGTGTGCTTTTGATATTTACTTTTAAATGGGACCTATTATGCTCATTTTTTGACCCTTTGTATTGAGTGGTCTCCTATAGAGCAGCTACACACAATAACCAGCACAGAAAACATTCTAGATCTTGCAGAATATGCACCTATTCCAGTTATATTTGTACTTGGGGGACCAATTATGCTCATTTTTTGACCCTTTGTATTGAGTGGTCTCCTATAGAGCAGCTACACACAATAACCAGCACAGAAAGCATTCTAGATCTTGCAGAATCTGCACCTATTCCAGTTATATTTGTACTTCGGGGACCAATTATGCTAATTTTTTGACCCTTTGTATTGAGTTGTGGTCTCCTATAGAGCAGGTACACACAATAACCAGCACAGAAAGCTTTCTAGATCTTGCAGAATCTGCACCTATTCCAGTTATATTTGTACTTCCCGCCAAAATGGTCTGTTTTAATTTATTCCACCTCCTCTCCGGTCTCCGGGCACGCCCACTCTGCGGTGATTGGTCACAGGCCCAAAGTACTTCCCAAATACGAACAAACCCCACTTTGGGTATACAGTGGGTATAGGAGTTAATAATAAGTGAATAAAGAGAGCTTATCTGGTTTACAGCCACGCCCATATAAGGAAGTCCACTCCTTTGTGACATCACAAAGGGGCAGTTTTACCACAAGAGCATTTTTTCACCATCTTTTAGGGCTCACTTCTAAATGCAAACCTCATTATCTGAAACTTTAACACGAAAGTACAACATTCTAACGACATTTATAGGTCAGAAAAGTGGAAAAAGCATATTCTTGGAAGGCCGGATGCTGTGGTCATACATGAACGACTCCATACATGAACCGTAGAGCATGGGAAACAAAGACCTTTAGATTCTACAGGAGTGCGTCCTGCTTTAAAAATGCTTTACTTGTTCAATCCAAGGAAAAGTCTACTGAATTGATGTCGGAGCTCCAGGCCACTTGAACAACAACAGCCAATGAAGTTCTACTTACGCTAATGATGTTCCCGGCTGCATTCTCGCTGTCAGTCTGGTCGTCCTGCTCAGAGGAGTCGGTTTCTTCCAGAGTCTGCAGTTCCAGCTCGGATGGCAAGAGAGCGCTGAGGTACGGAATGGCGCTCGGCTGCGCGGCAATCACTAGACCCGGGGCAGACAAAGGGTGTTCAGACACATGCGTCCCAAATTTTGAGTCAAATGTGGTCCGCGTCACGTACAAGGGAAGGCACTGACGTCATCCTTAAACAGGCTCTGGGTTTTGCTGGTCTTGGCCATAAAGCGCGTGAGCGCTCGCTCCACGTCTCTCCTCTGAGTGGCTGCTTTCTCTCGCACCACCTGGTAATCCGAGACAGGCTCTCGGAATGTCTGCATGGAAGAGAACACCATAGCGTCTCAATAAGTGGACGAAGAAAGAAAATGGGTTGAGATCAGGGACTCACTGGTGTTTTAATGTAAGTGTGAGGGTCTGGGAATTCTGGGAAGTGGCTAGGGATGTGAGGCGGATGTGTGCGCTTATGTCCAGCCGACAGTGCTTTGGGGGTCAAAGGTGGGTTTGTAATCGGAGCTGAAATTCATCCAAAGAAAGACACGTGTTAATAGAAATTTCACATGAAATATTAATTGTGTTCATATTTCTCACGTGCAGTTATGACCATCCTCTGGGAGCGCTTAGCGTACACGGGCAGCGTGTCAATATTGAATCCTGCGGGGAAATCAAACACATGTAACATGAAATGTTTGGCATTCGCTGTGCGTAACGAATATGTCCTCCTTGAGTCACCCATTTCGATAAGCGTCACCACAGTATCCGAAAGAGTCGGGATGCTTCTGGCCGTGTGTTCGCAATACGATTTAGCACATCGCCCAATTTCTGTTATATCTGGAAACCAAAACACGGACACATACGTTCAAGGAAATCAGATCACAATTATTATTATTATTTTTTTAAATAACCATACACACAATTGTCAGTGATGACACCCACATAGAACAAAGACATTTTCTGATTGGTACGTACAACTCTGCATCATCTCGGTGAGCGTTTCCACCGCTGCCTTCTCGGCGCAGTCAAAGCCGCATTCTGTTAGGAGGGCACTCACAACAACTTGTAAGGTTCGTCGTCTGGCCAGCTGGTAGTTTTCCACCGGGCTGGTGGCCGCCTTACTGCCACTTGCACGCTGAAAAAACATGCATATATACATTTAATGAGAAAAATACACACGCTGAAAAAACATGGCATATATATATTACGCGCTAACGATGGATCTGCGTGATCGATCGATAGCGCTGCACCCGAGATGGATCCATCGTTAGCACAAAAAACGATCGATTTCTGCGCTCACGATGGATATAACTGCCTTGTTCTGGAGACCGATGCTTTGACACTGCGCTGACGATACAATGACAATCGTTGATCTGCTAATTGCATACAATGACAGGGTTAGAGAATGAGAACGCTAACAAAGTGAACTGCTTGACAATTAATTAAAGATTTTAAATTTGCATGCATCGACGTCTTCTTTATTCTTGTAAGTAACAATGCTCAGCGCTGACATCTGTTGGCATCTAAACAAACTACACACATCCATCCCGGGCGCAGTAATATACCATCCATCGTGAGCGCAAAAATCGATTTGTGCGCCAACAATGGATCCATCTCGGGTGCAGCGCTATCGAGCGATCGCGCAGCTCCATCATTAGCGCGTAACGTATACATTTGGTGAGGAAAAATATACGCACGCTAAAAAAAACATGCCATATATAAATATTACGCGCTAACGATGGATCTGCGCGATCGATAGCGCTGCGCCCGAGATGGATCCATCGTTAGCACAAATCGATCGATTTGATGGATATAACTGCCTTGCACTGCAGACCGATGCTTTGACACTGCGCCGACGATACAATGACAATCGTTGATCTGCTAATTGCATACAATGACAGGGTTAGGAGTTAGGGTTCACACTCCCCCCCCCCCGCCGAGAACGGTAACAAAGTGAACTGCTTGACAATTAATCAAAGATTTGAAATTTGCATGCATCAACGTCTTCTTTATTCTTGTAAGTAACAACGCTCAGCGCTGCCATCTGTTGGCATCTAAACAAACTACACACATCCATCGTGAGCGAAGAAATCGATCGATTTGTGCGCTAACGATGGATCCATCTCGGGCGCAGCGCTATCGATCGATCGCAGATCCATCATTAGCACATAACATATACATTTGGTGAGGAAAAATACGCACGCTGAAAAAACATGCCGTATATACATTTGGTGAGAAAAATACATCTTTATATTGATTATATGGAATTTTCCTGTATTTAACTGTTATAAAAATGTGTTTTATCAACAGCCTTAGAGAAATGAGTTGTCCTATATTCTGATCAGTACAGTAAATGCACCGCCCAAAATAAAATATATATGACCTTTTTATATACAAACAATAGGTTACAGTTGTCATAAAGGAATATTTGCTTTTTAACGACTACATTACACGAGGGATGAATAAACATAAAGTCATGACGTGACGGATGATGACAGACGATAGGGAAAGGATATTAACAGTTAATAATACGACTAGAATGCATTAAAACGAACAGCAATTTTGTACAAATTGTATTTTTAATACTTCTGATATCGCACTCTATTTTATGCGTTGGAATATTTTACACGAAAAACTATTTTACAGTAACTTCGAATGATCTACTAGTTCATTAAATCTAACATAGAGAGCAGATTAATATGATGACAAATGTTGCAATAACGCTTCGTGGATTATTACCAAGCCATCGAACGCTAACGCTAACGCTAGCTAGCCGTAAACTAGCTAGCTTTCTCCGTGGTATTAAAAGTATTTCTCACCCCGCTGGTAGCCAGCGAACCTCCGGAGGCCACCGCAGGATCCGCCATCACACACTTGAAGAACAATTCACCAAGTGTTTGTTCGCATTAATTCAAAAATCCAAGTATAGCCGATGTAGTGACATGAAGCCACCATTAGTAAACACTTAGCTGGGCCTCCCGGTGCTTATGACGTCACTTCCGCAACTGGAGACGGAGAGGCCAATTTTCTATACATTGCGCTCACTGTTGCCTCTAGTGGTTGTAAATATAATTACAACCACAATTCAGTTTCTTTGCTTTCCTGAGCACATCTAACGCTAGTCTTCTTCGGCGCCCTGCTTCGTGAACGGAAGGAAGACGGTCTCAAGTAGAAGTCCAACCGCTCCCAGGACCACAAGAGTGGAGCCGAGTATGTAGATCTTAAGTAGTCGCCGTCCAGCCGGTCTCTGGCTCAGCATCTCCTTGGTGAATGGGATGAGCTCCTCAATGACCATGATGGAGTGTCTTTTGGTAGACAAGGTGAATTATTTGTTTTGTATAATTATTTACAAAAAAATAAAAATAAAATCATAACAGGTATACTCACACTGAGGGGAGTCCTCTTGAGTTTGGACGGACAGGTAGAGAAACAAGGACAGTTTGTGTTGCTTATATGCAAGTGGAGAAGCGTCAACTCCCACCATCATGGCTGATTAATTCATATTCATGAGCCTATGCTGATTTTTTTTTTTAGGTAAAAGGGCAAATGATGTGGTGCAAATAATAGCCAACGGATGACAACGTACATGTGGCGTCAGATAAGAGTATCTGTGTCAACATGATTGGCTGCTTGATGCCGCAGAACATCAGGAGAGCTTGATGACTATCCAGTCACATCACCGCAGCACCAAGTCGGCCACATTGACTGGCTGAGAAACAACATTTGGAAAGTTTTCAGTACACATAGAATATTGATCATCCTGAGTATCAGGATTCTAATCAGGACTAGAAAGTCTAGCGTACGTGTGTCTTTCCTTTGTCTGAAACCTTCAACCTTGTTTCCCAAGCTATCAGACTTGTGAAATGTGTCTGATCTTTGTCACGGAGACGCTTGTGCTACACACATTGTGCCAAATTTAGTTATTTTCCTCTCTTTCTCATCATTATAGTCATTAAATTGTAATTAAAATAGTGACCGGAGTCCACACAAATACATTTTCCCACTTTTCTGACCTATAAATGTACTTAGAATGTTGTATTTTCCTGTTAAAAGATGCTAAGGTATCAGATAATGAGGTTTGCGCATTTGGATGTGAGCACTGAAAAAAGTTTGGCATGGCTCAAAACTCTCCGTTTCATAAGGCGTGGTCAAAATGGCCCCTTTGTGATGTCACAGAGGTGCAGACTTCCTTATATAGAAACTCTTTACCCTCCCCCAAGCGCTGCTCCGCTGTTTATTTGCTAGCAATGCCTCGAAAGGGAACGCCACATTTGTTTACAATTTCTAAAGACGCCACCATCAGGCACAAGTGGTTGGAGTTTGATTCCCTGATTCCCTACCAGCAAAAGAAATGCATTTTAACACCGGACACTGGACACCAACGTGACTTGGTTGTGTGGAAAGCAGTAAGTAACGGTTTATACGTGGCCTAACTGTTTATTTTGTGTAAGTCATGGAGCAAAAGCGCTTGTCTGTGTAGCATTATATAGTGTGCAAACAGGAAACAGGGTTGCTAATAGCCTTTTCCCACCTCAATTAGTGGCTTTAACCAAGTATTTTACACACTAGTAGCCCAATACATGTTACCGATGCTGTAGAAAAATGCTAAAATGCTAAAGCTACTTACCATTGAGAGACATCTTAAAGTAACCTATTTTCTTGAGAAACTTCGGACTGTCCCGTTTCTACTTCCGGATTGGATTTGGGATCCAACATGTATTAATCGCCGTTTATTATCAACTCCTATACCATTTATTATTTAATAAAGTTTTTAGCTTCAGACCTTTGTTTGCTTCTTGCATGTACTAGTACTCTAGTACAAATTAAAGGAGTTACTGTAACTAACTACATCAATTTTAGTTGTACCTGGTTAAAATTACAGAAAAACTACGTCTACTATAGTACAATATTTGAGTTCTTACTTAGTGGATACTTTCTGCCCAACCAGAGATGAAATATATCCAGCGTTCAAGCCCGACCTTTTAAATATCAACAGATATTTCTGGAAATGTTGCTTTAATTTTGCCATCCGTGAAGTTCCTATTTCAGTCAACTTTGTCATTTATGTTACTCACTACTGGGGGGGAGGGGGGTTGAGCTTGTTTGGAGACCTTTGCTCCACATTTCAGGCTCCTTCTGCCTGAATGAGCAGCTTGTGTCTGCAGTGTGGTGCTTTTTCAGGAGGATTTCTGGCACACATGGAAATAAAACTTCATTCTGGGTAAGAGTAAATGTACTTTATGTAAAGATCTCCACGGAAAATGGATACATAGAAATCAGATTTGGACTGTGATGGTAAAATATTCATAGTGTACCACTGATATCAACACCAAAAAAAAGTTAGTAGTAGTAGTATTTTGTTTATTTTGTATTTAGTCCAGGAAGTATGATGGTCATGGCAGTAATGAACATAAATGCAAATACTTTTGAGCCTATAGACTTATAAACTTGCTTTGCTGTTTATCATGATTATGTAAACACACTTTTTACAAATGTTACTATTATAAGAAAAGCAAAAGAAGACAAAAAAAAATCAATACAATAATAAATAAAAGCATGGCAACAAATATACAAACATACACTAAATATACTCCTCATATATTTACAAATACAGGATGACATAGTATTGAATGTCAATGTCTGCTTGCATACATTAAACATCATGAGCGCTACGGGCGGCTTTGCCGTGTCAGGGTCCGGCAGTCTAAGCCAGCCCATCATTGCTCTCTCATCTCTATCCTAAAGTGAATCTGTGCAAATTGCATGTGCTTATTCTTGTTTGTAGGGAAGCCTCATAGGCACTTTAAAACTAAAATCACAAAATCAATGTGACTAAACTGTCCCCACTGACCGTTGTAGACCTCGCAGACCGCTTAGGTCCACCACCTTCCCATTGGGGGCGCTGTAGACACAAACAGCTGCATGCTGAGCCAAGCACGGTAACGCTGAGCTGAGGAGGGCAGAAAAAACACATTACATTAGAATCAGTATGATCCTGAATGCAAGGCATTTATTGGACAATTGCTTATGTTCTTTAAGAAACTGGTCTACACACCCGTGTCCATCCTGATACCATACCATCAAATTTAGCTATCACGGTTTTTTTAATATATGAATGAATAAATCATAGTGTTTCATGGTTGCATACAGCTTATTAGTGAAAAAAGTGCATGTAAATTAAGCATTTTTAAGCATCATAAAAGTTTTAAATTAACTAAAATACATATACAAGGACTGTGAATGGATGGTGACCAGACCAGGGTGTACCCCGCCTCTCGCCTGAAGACAGCTGGGATAGGCTCCAGCACAACCGCGACCCTCATGAGGATAAGCGGTAGAACATGAATGAATGAATGAATGAATAAACATATACAAGGAATTCAGAAGGGGCGACACGGTGGTCGAGTGGTTAGCACGCAGACCTAGGAGACCAGGGTTCAATTCCACCCTCGGCCATGTCTGTGTGGAGTTTGCATGTTCTCCCCGTGCATGCGTGGGTTTTCTCCGGGTACTCCGGTTTCCTCCCACATTCCAAAAACATGCTAGGTTAATTAGCGACTCCAAATTGTCCATAGGTATGAATGTGAGTGTGAATGGTTGTTTGTCTATATGTGCCCTGTGATTGGCTGGCCACCAGTCCAGGGTGTACCCCGCCTCTTGCCCGAAGACAGTTGGGATAGGCTCCAGCACCTCCCGCGACCCTCGTGAGGAAAAGCGGTATTCATTCATTTTCTACGCAGGGGTGCTGGAACCTATCCCAGCTGTCTTCAGGCAGGAGGCGGGGTACACCCTGGACCGGTTGGCCAGCCAATCACAGGGCCCATATAGACAAACAACCATTCACACTCACATTCATACCTATGGACAATTTGGAGTGGCTAATTAACCTAGCATGTTTTTGGAATGTGGGAGGAAACCGGAGTACCCGGAGAAAACCCACGCATGCACGGGGAGAACATGCAAACTCCACACAGAGATGGCCGAGGGTGGAATTGAACTTGGGTCTCTTAGCCGTGTGGCCTGTGCGCAAACCACTTGTCCACTGTGCAAAATGTGTGCGGACTGGTGCATACATTCACTTCAGTTTGTGTTTTTATTAGGAATGTCCGATAATATTGGTCATCGATAACTATAGGCCCGATATCACATTTTTAGGCTGATATCAGGCCTATAATTATAGGTTACTATATATATATGATACTGGGCCTGATACCAGACAAACCATGTGATGATCTTATTATCACATACTATTTAATCATGATCTTATTATCACATACTATTTAATCATGAGCTTATTATCACATACTATTTAATCAAAAGACCATTTTGTTTCCAGAAAATTTTCAGTTTATTACATGTATTATATATATTATATATCTATATATATGTATATATAATTATGGAAAAACGAAAGATATAATACATGTAGATATGATAGATATAAGAGTGTCAACCGCTGACATGTTGACAGAGCACAGACGGCAGCAAAACAAACGCTGTGTGTTCACGCTCGTGCGCTGTTCTCTGATTGGTTGTTTCACGGGCACGATACCAGAGCAGCGCGCTCTGAGTGGACAGCTACGGGGGCTGATACTGATACTGGACATGGTTTTATCAGTATCACTGCCCTGGGCTTTGACACAGTATCATTTCGGCCTTTTCCCGTATCATTCGTGGGCGGTTTCTAGGGTACAGGGACAATTAATACTGTAGTATGTGATAATTATCGATATCGGTATCGGGATTTCCCCTTAATGTGAACCGATGTGCTTTAATGGAGATTGCAGCAAAATGCAGTCAACACTATGTCAAAATAATTCACCACCTACCAAGAAAAAAGTTCAATTTTCCCATGTCAACTTCCTCCAGCCTTCACATGACGGAGCAAACGCCGGTCTGAAGAGTTTTTCCCGTTCTGTTTTTAGCATACCTGAAAGGAAAAGGATTCCGTGATGCAACCAGTCCAACGTTAGGAACACGGACCGACGCTTCTACAAACCCGTGAAGGTTGGCAGGCTCCGAGTGGTAGATGTACTTCCCCTGCTCGGCTATGGTGGGCGCGTGGTGGGCGCTCTGGCTGGCCTTCAGCGGGTGGTAGTGACTCTTCAGTTCCACGTGGGTTGTCGGCAGGGTCATGTGATTTGTAGTCCGGATTTTCCCGTTGGTGTCAGACACCCTGGACTGCGGTCCCTCCGGATCGGGGCGCTTGCGCTGCGTGACCGGAGAGAACACCTTGACCACGTGGATGTCCGGGACGCAAGTGGCTTTTGGCAGCTTCTCCGAGTGGGCCAGCTGGAGTTTCTTCATGTGGTTGATGGCTACAGCGGCATTGAACGCTTGCTGTCAACATAAGGGACATCTAAGAGGCTGTCCGGGCCAGCAAATAATCACCACTTCAGTTTCCTTGACATCGGCAACGTTGATTACAACACAACATCTATTCAATTGGCCTTAATCAGGGGGATTTGGGTAACCGCTTAATTGATCTACTGTAAACTGCAGGCCCTCAATGGGCTTAACAAATCCTGGAAATCAGTGACGACTGACCTTCCACTTGGCCTTGGCAAAGTTCTTTTGGATCTGATCGCTGACTGAGTTGTAGATGTCCTGGCTCCGGGCCGTTTTTCCAATTATCCTAGGAAACCACGACACAAATTTTTCCAGGAAGGCAGTTAATCCCGTGTCCATGAATGTGGCGTAACACAAGAGTAGAACCTTGTTTGTGTTCGCCATGTATCATATATATTTAGAATATTACTTTAACATGGCACTTGAAGCGCTGGCAGTGAAAAGTTTATTTGGCCCCATGGTGAGGTATTTTGCAATTACACTCAAAATGCACAGAGAGTCAGCAACTCGTAGGGTGCTTTGTTTGAGAACTCGGTTTTTGCTGAATTTAAAATTTCATTCATTTTCTACCGCTTTTTCGGGCGAGAGGCGGGGTACACCCTGGACTGGTGGCCAGCCAATCACAGGGCACATATAGACAAACAACCATTCACACTCACATTCATACCTATGGACAATTTGGAGTCGCTAATTAACCTAGCATGTTTTTGGAATGTGGGAGGAAACCGGAGTACCCGGAGAAAACCCACGCATGCACGGGGAGAACATGCAAACTCCACACAGAGATGGCCGAGGGTGGAATTGAACCCTGGTCTCCCAGCTGTGAGGTCTGCGCGCTAACCACGAGACCGCCGTGCTGCCCATTTAAGATTTCAAAATTTGAAAAATTCACATAAAGTGTGTCGAGTGGTTAGTGCACAGGCCACACATCTAGGAGACGTGGGTTCGATTCCCTGCTCGTGGATCTCTGTGTGGAGTTTGCATGTTCTCCCCGTGCATGCGTGGGTTTTCTCCGGGTACTCCGGTTTCCTCCCACATTCCAAAAACATGCTAGGTTAATTAGCGACTACAAATTGTCCATAGGTATGAATGTGAGTGTGAATGGTTGTTTGTCTATATGTGCCCTGTGATTGGCTACCCCGCCTCTTACCCTGAAGACAGCTGGGATAGGCTCCAGCATGCCCGGATAAGCGGTATAGAAAATGAATGGATAGATAAAAACGAGGCAGGTAAAAACCAAAGTTTGACAAACCAGAAACATTCAGCCATATTTTAAGTGCACCACTGCCAAAAGGTCTGTACTGTATATTTCCATATGAGCATGCACCCGTGCTTGCGACACTCACCATGGGTGCCTGAGCGCTTGTTCCGTCGTGTACCGCATGTGGGGATTCTTCTGCATCATGTTACGTATGAAATCTTTAGCTGCAGGTAAAAAAAACAAACAAAAGAAATTAAAGGTTGTGCATGGAGAGAATCTCCTGAACTAGCGACATGCTAGAACTTGTGAGGTTCATGGCTGGTGAGGCACTGACTCCTTTGGAGGGCTTTTTATGCCGATTAAAAAAAAAAAAAAAAGATTAATTAATTTTGTTTTCAAATTATTTCCAGATATTTCTTCATCCCATTTATTGTTTTAATGAAGTGCCGCTGCCTCACCTTCCTCCCCTGACCGCACAATACTGCTTCTGACACATCTGATGTTCGATGCTCTTACCGGATTCCGAAATATCATCCCAGAAGGGCGAGTCAAACTCGTACTGCGCCTTTGTGATCTTTGAGAAGAGGCGTGTCTCACTCTCTTCATAGAAAGGAGGATATCCACACAGTCTGGAGAGAAATGTCAGCTAGTTAGCACGTGACCATAAATGGGGGGCATGTTTACATAGAAACTGGCTGTGCAGGTTAGTATGTGTTGTGAGTGTTGTGCCTCAACCCAACTTAACCTTATAGTCTTTATTCATTGAAATTCTAAGAAAGTGAAAGTAAGCAGGTGGAAATGTGCCTCACAACCCAAAAATTCTGGATTTGAATCTTAGCTCAAACATATGTGGCATTTGTACCCCCCCCCCCATACTTGCAGTTCTCTCTCTCTGTTTTGGGTGTATTTAGTTTAGTGTGTCTGACTTCCTCCTCTTTATGATCCTGCCAAACAAAGCATTTAATTGGTTATTGCTGCCAGGGCGCTGCAATGATGTCAGCCTCCCTCTAGACAGAGGTAGCATTGCAGTGCCCCGGTAGCAATAACCAATGGGATGAATTTAAAATAGCTGTGCTTTTTTTTTTTTTTTTTAATTTGAAAGACGTATTAGTACTTGCTTTCTATATTTCTTCACTAGCTCTTGAGTGTTAAGTCGCTGTGTGATGATTTTAGTGTTCATCGTTATATTGAGCAATGACTTCCTGCGATTTCCAATGGTTTGACAAGCTCATTGTCAGTTTTTTCATAGCTTGTGATTGGCTACCCGGTCCTCACAGACATGTGCGTTACAATTTTATGACTTGTATGTGCACAAATTTTTCTCCCTAATAGTGGGCGCGGCTTAAACACTGGCACATCTTGTACATCACGGTAAATATCATCTGTTTTTGACACCTACAAGATGTACGTGATGACTCCAATGGACCAGCAGTCCACTGCCTTGCTGTAAGGTTTCTGTGCCAGCACCTCAGGAGCTGGAAGTCGCAAAAAAAAAATGTTCAAATTAGGATTCTAATGGCGGGCGCAAAATAAATATTGTTTACAAGGACATTCCTCACCAACATATCCCGGAGTGCCACAAGCTGTGGACATAATGCCCTTGTCCACCATCTTTGACAGGCCAAAATCACTGATCATGATCTTGGAGTCCTTATCGGGGCTGTAGTACAGGATGTTCTCTGGCTATGCAAGAAAAAAAAAAAGCTGAACAATGTTTGATGTGTTGGTGTTTGTTGTCAACGTTTTGGTTTGTTTTTTTTGGTCAAAAATGTGTTTGAAGTCACACCTTGAGGTCACGATGCACAATGTCGTTTTGATGCAGGTAGCTGACAGCGTGCAGCACCTGTTGGATCACACAGCTGGCGTCCATCTCCGAGTACACGCCACGGTCCAGTATACGGTCAAAGAGCTCACCGCCAGAAACACTGTCGTAGAGAATAGAACATGACGCCATTTATTGCTTTCTTTTTGAAACATAGCTTCCACCAAAATGACTCAGACGAAAAAATACACAGAACTCACAGTTGCATGACGAGGTAAAAATGGGTCAGACTTTCATAGAAACCCTCCATCCCGATGACATTCTCGTGTTTGATTCTGTTCGGGAATGTGTTTTAATGTCAGTTACGCATTTTCCAGATAACTTGTGACGTAGACTACAATGTGAAGAAATGGTCAGAATTTTTACCTTCTCAGCACTGCAATCTCATTCTCCAGATTGAGGTCCCTGGCTTGTTTCTTCTTGACACATTTCATGGCAAAAGTCCTTCCGGTCTTCTTCTCCCTCACCATGTAAACTTCTGAGAAGGCCCCTCTGGTTTAATATTACAAAAGATCATTCTGGATTAAAACAGGTCTGCATTGAAACACATGGACTTATTTTATATTTATAATACAGTAAGGTCTTGTTATATCGATATCGGTTATATCGATAGTACTGCTTATTACGATACTATTTTCATTTCCCGGTAAATTTCTAGTCTTTTATGATATAATGAGTTCCGGTTACTACGATACCCGGTTATTACGATAATCCGGTTACTACGATGCCCTTTTCATCTCCCGCCAGCCAATTTGGTCTGCTTATATCGATACAAAAGCAGCTTAAAGCTGAATCAATATTTGCTTAAGGATTCCAATACCACCATTAGCGAAATCTGTAAACGGCGTATTGTTTGATTTTCGGCTAACACCGTTTCGGCTTTTCCACCGACGGACGGTAATCAGAGGATTACAGGTAATTAATATGGATGGATGGATGGATGGATGGATGGATGGATGGATGGATGGATGGATGGATGGATGGATGGATGGATGGATGGATGGATGGATGGATGGATGGATGGAGGGAGGGAGGGAGGGAGGGAGGGAGGGAGGGAGGGAGGGAGGGATGGATGGATGGATGGATGGATGGATGGATGGATGGATGGATGGATGGATGGATGGATGGATGGATGGATGGATGGATGGATGGATGGATGGATGGATGGATGGATGGATGGATGGATGGATGGATGGATGGATGGATGGATGGATGGATGGATGGATGGATGGATGGATGGATGGATGGATGGATGGATGGATGGATGGATGGATGGATGGATGGATGGATAGATAGATAGATAGATAGATAGATAGATAGATAGATAGATAGATAGATAGATAGATAGATAGATAGATAGATAGATAGATAGATAGATAGATAGATAGACTCCCTTTATTGTCATTGCACAAAAACACAGTAGTGAAATTGCCAACGAAATGTCGTTTCCTGGCTCCCATATAATAACAGACACAAAAGAAGATAAGTAATAAATAATAATAATAATAATAATAATAATAATGTGGAGAATAAATAGATAGAATAGACACCAAATATGAACAACATAATGTAAAGTGCAGCGTGAACAGTAAATTGCCCAAATAATTTAAATAATTTAAATAAATAATAATAATGTAAGTAAAGGTAGAGGGGCTTATTTATAATAATAATAATATAATAATAATAATATAATAATAATAATAATAATAATAATAATTTATAATAATTTATTTATAATTTATAATATGAGGTAAGTATTAAACAATCTTTTGAAGTAAAGGAGTAAATATTTGTATAATTTAGAGGGAAGATTCAGTGAATAGACTAAGTGTTTTCAGATGTTTAAAAAAAGTGTAAAGACGTTTTTTATTTAATGCATACGTTTATTTTTCACTTCACTACAGTACAAAAGCATGCTAGATACGCAATCCATGAACTCAAGGAGAAAATGACATGCCATATCAAAGATCCCCCATTTATCGCCCACTTTTAATGCAGTTCGGCGCAGGATCGGATATATCGATAGTCCGGTTATATGGATATTTTTTCCGACTCCCGAGAATATCGATATAACGAGACTTTACTGTAGGCTAAACTGGATTAATAAAGTGGAAGTAATTTATAGTCCGGAAAATACAATACCTCATAAAGCAATTGTTAGTGTATATTATAACCAATTAAATTGCAGCATAACTATTCACATGTCAGAGACACATATTGTTGTGTACCAGCTATCTTCAGCACTGTCTGGGAATAGTTCCACCAGGTGGATTAATCAGGCCCTCATCCCCGACGTCACGGAAATGGCTCGCTCCCAGAGGTCAGACACTGAGCATGGGATGCAAAGGACTTAAGACACAACAAGCTCCTTTATGCTGTTCGGGTCACTGGCTGCTTTCAAAGGCAGACATGGGACAGTCCTCTTGATGACACTGACCCACTAAGACGGGAGGGTGGACGGAACTTCATGTCAACAACCGTGTTCTCTTGTTTAGGTACTGTCTTATTCTTTGTCTTTTGGATTTTCCCTTCAGGGGTCGCCACGGGAATCCAACCCTGTCTCTCTCACACCAGCTACACTCATGTCCTCCTTCACTACGTCCATAAACCTCCTCTTTGGTCTTCCTAAACGCAGTATCCTTCTACCAATATATTCACTATCTCTCCTCTGGACATGTCCCAAACCGTCTCAGTCTGGCCTCTAAACATGTAATGTCCCTCTGATGTACTCCTTCCTGATCCTATCCATCCTGGTCACTCCCGATGAGAACCTCGGCATCCTCATCTCTATGCTATGTGTATGTTTAAATTGTAGTTTTAGTTTCAAAGTACATTTTTTATTCTAAATTATTTAAATTATTTGTATAAATTAGTGTTTACGCTGTACATTGTTGTTCATATTTGATGTAATCTATTTATTCTCCACATTATTATTTATTATTTATTATTTATTATTTATTATTTATTATTTATTATTTATTATTTATTATTTATTATTTATTATTTATTATTTATTATTTATTATTTATTATTTATTATTTATTATTTTATTTTTTATTTTTTCATTTTCATTTATTTTTTATTTTTTATCTCTTATTTATTATCTCTTATTTATTATCTCTTATTTATTATCTTTTATTTATTATCTTTTATTTATTATTTATTATTTATTATTTATTATTTATTATTACATGGGAGCGAGGCAACGACATTTTGTTGGCAATTTGCTGTATTGTTGTGCAATGACAATAAAGAAAGTCTATGTCTATGTCTCTATGTCTATTTAGGTCCTGTCCACATGTAAATAGTTGCATCCCGAAACACAACCGGGAAAGCATCACTGAGCGAAAACGATGTAACACACAAGTGGAGCTGTGAACAGGCACGCAGATTTGAACCACATGACATTTTAAACCTTCCCAAGGCACATCCAGACTTACAAGAAGTGGAATTACTATTATTATTATTACGGTGGTTGTCGACAAGCTCGTATCGTCTGTCTACACGGCAACAACAAGCTAACAGGTGTGAATGTGTCCATATAGTTTTTCCACTAGAGAAAAGTCTGAAATAGACTACAGATTTCTATACAAATACACTTGACAAAGTGTATTAGGGGGCGGTTGGGGGCTGATTACAATTCCCTGGCATCCCATCAGTGAAATGTTTTTTTTTTTTTTCCGTGGTTACCATAGCTCATTTCCGTCAATGACTCTCTTGGCAGCTTCATGCGGGCCCCCCCCAAGAGAAATCAACCACAAAAGTGATACAAAACGTGTGGGTGATGTTTGGAATGCACACTATAAAACAAAACAGATGCTTTTGGAAGCTTTCTGCATCAGAGGAGCAATTCAGAATCCTGACGAGTTACCCCTTGTAGAAAGGATAGTGATGTTTTTGCAGCGTGTGATGAGGCGGAATGGGGGAGGATAAACATGTCCGCTCCCTTCTGAATTCAACTCACTTTATTGTAACGGAAGCTCAAGTGTACACCTGAGAAAAGGGCAAATTAGGTACACTTTGCCTCCTCAGTAGGATGAACGCTGCCATGCAAGAGATGAGTTTGTGAAGGTCACACCTTGAAATGGGTATTTTTCTGAATGGACGACTCAGTTGGCAGCTCTGTCCAGGCGCCACGGGGGAAGTCAGACAAAGCCGTTGACAGCCAGAATGTCTTGTTGTCTAAGCCGTCAGTCAAGTAAGACTTCTCGTGGTAATCCAATTAAACCAGTAATCTGGCCTCCAGTACACAACGGCACACAAACCAGAATATTCATTTGAGTTATTCTCAATAACGGTGTTACTGTAAATTATGTTTTGCATCTGTACTTTTGCACACAGTGCAATACATTTGATAGTAATATTCATATATAATTAAGAAAAAAATAAATGCAACACTTTTGCTCTCCCCGTTTTTCTGAACTCTTTCAAATAATGTTCACAAATCTTGTCTAAATCTGCATGTACATATCATTTGGGAGGGGCCTTTTATTTTGGCCAACCTAAAGCACACCTGGGCAAATACTGTGCTGTTGAATTTGCATTTTGGGTGAATGGTAATGGTAATGGTTTTATTTCATTTGAACATGCATCAGATTACAATTGAATGCATCCCATAATCAGTTCCCAGTTCCACATGTCCAAAAGGAGTAGGAAGATGCAAAACTTATTAAATCCTACCCCTCCATCTGGTACTTTTACAATCAGTAACTGTTACATTTGTTCACTTCCTGCTTTCCATAATACAGTTTAAGTTTTTTTTTGCGTTTTTTTTCTTTTCTAATAATACATAATAATAATCGTAAAAAAATAAATAAATAAATCCTACACCTTTTTTTTTTTTTTTTAAATAATGCACCTCGTACCGAAGTATGAGGTGATATGACCATACAATGACATTATAGGTACCATAGTAACTTTTCATGGATTAAGAATTTTTTTATTGTGAATATTCACTAACAGATTGAGACAGATTTGTGTTTGATTGAACATTGCGCAACGACAATTATGTCGTCTAACTAAAAAGTACACAAAAATGTCCAGAGTCGTGAATACACGTACAAAGTGAGTCAAGTCTACTTACGATCCCAACTCCTCCATGAAGTCAAAAATCTCCTGGATGTCTTCCGTGACCTTTTTCCACACCTTGTCAGCCTCTTGGCGACCCATGTCTCCAACCAGCTCTGGCAGTGATTTCTATCAGAATTGAAAATGAAGAAAATTATATTTCACTTCATGTTCAACTTCCAGCAAAAAAAAAAACAAAAAAAAAAACAACAGGAGACTCTTGAAAGGAAAGCGTGCACGTGCCATTAATCCCGATCTTAATATTCAGACAACCCTGATGATGAGATTATGGATGAGACATGAAAGTGTGAAGGTCGCCGATCAGACGGTCTGCTGCAACTTCAACAACATCAGACTCTGGGACATCAGTCTGGCACACGAAAGGTGAGCCAAATAATCCACCATGTGACAGCGTCTTCACGTAAGAAGAGGTGAAACACTGACTACATATTCAAAATGGTTCAATCCAATTCAAGTAGTGTCGGCGACTGAAAATTAATTTCATAATTTTCCACTTTCATGCATAGGTGCAACCACAAACATAAGGATATACTTTGGAGATAATTTTATCTTTAAGAGCAAAAATCCTTTGTGTTGTATATTAAAGCAAAATGCAACATGTTACAAAAAAAAATCAGCATTTAACAATGAAAACATTGATTTTACAGTGAGAAAATATATTACAACACATGTCATGTGGGAAAGAATTACAAGAAGATTAGGACCACTTTAAATTAGAAGGTTAACCGCTTTGCTCTCCTGCCCTCTTTCCTCTTACATAATGGATTAGGAACTCTTGATCTGGATTGGTTAAAAAGGCTTTACATGCTTTTTAAATGACTTGTGTCGATTGTTCACATGTATAATATGTAAAAGCTATTCAAAAGTTATTACTACTTTAAAGCAGTATCTTAGATGTAGCAGATACTGTATGTGCAACAATCAGTGTAAATATCTGCACTATCGTTAGTGCTATTCCAGAACTAATCTGAAACCTAAATGACTAAATCCATGCAGGTAAGATCAGTAAACAACGGGAACAACATGGCTTCATTCCGTGGAAGACTCACCTAGAGATTTACTGATGTAGGTCTGCTCTGACTCTCCTGCCGAAAGCTTTCCGAGGTACAGACAGAGAAGCCTGGCTGGGATGTCACATACATATACCTGCAGAGGGAGGAGGAGGAGGAAGGAGGAGGAGGAGGAGGAAAAAGAGGGAGGGGCCAGGTGGTGCTGTGTCATGTTTTCATGCAGCAACAGAATGAACGCAACTGCTGTTATGAGAATGAGAAGATACACTGAGAACATTCATTCATTCATTTTCTAATGCTTTTCCTCACAAGGGTCGTGGGGGGTGCTGGAGCCTATCCCAGCTGTCTTCGGCCGAGAGGCGGGGTACACCCTGGACTGGTGGCCAGCCAATCACAGGGCACATATAGACAAACAACCATTCACACTCACATTCGTACCTATGGACAATTTGGAGTACCTGGAGAAAACCCATGCATGCACGGGGAAAACATGCCAAACTCCACACAAAGATGGCGGAGGGAGGAATTGAACCCTGATCTCCTAGCTGTGAGGTCTGCGCCAGTTTTACTTGATTTTGTTAAAAAAAAGGCAAAAAAAAAATGTGATACATATTTAAACTTGTGTCGTACACAATAGTGATGGGCTGTTCATGAACGATACATCTCTTTGAACAGGGCACATATAGACAAACAACCATTCACACTCACATTCATACCTATGGACAATTTGGAGTCGCTAATTAACCTAGCATGTTTTTGGAAAATGTGTGAGGAAACCGGAGTACCCGGAGAAAACCCACGCATTCACGGGAAGAACATGCAAAATTCCACACAGACATAGCCGAGGGTGGAATTGAACCCTGGTCTCCTAGCTGTGAGGTCTGTGCGCAAACCACTCGACCGCCGTGCCGAGTTGAAAATATACGACAGAAGGTAATCGCTGATTGGAACATTGGCATCCCAATCTCCAAATGGAATTTGGGATTTATCTACAAGCTGTGTGACCCAGAGTTCTGGAAGCAAATACGTCTTAATGCTTTCCGGTTCATCAAAAAATCCCCACCTATAGTTGGCTCAGTTTAAAACCCTTCAGAGTACACTACATAGGACAGAGAATGTTTAAAATGACTCCCCACATAACTCACCGACTTCTTTTCTATCCCCTCCTGCTCCGGTTTGGCCACTCCATATTTGCATAAGAATTATAGAGCAGATGAATGTACCCTCATTAATCATTAATTATTTATTCCTACTTCCCTTTTATTATGCTTGTTGGGTGATCTCTTTCAACATAGAAACAAATCATACCTGACTCTCGAGGGGCCGGGGGGCCCGTCTCTGCCCCCGGGGCCCTAGCATCAGTGGTCAGGCCGGGGTGGACTGGGGCAGGCCAGGCTCCACTTACTGGGGGTTGGTGTTGGCATCGTGGGGACAGTGCCTCCGACCGTGGGCGGGCATGTTTCCAGATGGCGGGGGCGCCTCTGAGCCCCCTGGTGTGTGGTCCTCGGTGCCTTTCTGCCCTTGTTGGGCTGTGTGGTCCCTCGCCGGTCTGGGGGACTGGCTCTGGCTCTCTTCCGGGCCGGTTTCTTGTCAGGATTGCCTTGGCTTTGCTTGCGCCTGTGGGGCCGGTGGCTCTCGGGTGGTGGGGGCTCGGGGTGGCTGTTGCTGGGTGGTCTCATTTATCCACATTTACATACATGTAGACATACACACATACAGAGAGATACAAATACGCACTAACAGTACATACAGTGAAGAAAATAAGTATTTGAACACCCTGCTATTTTGCTATTTCTCCCACTTAGAAATCATGGAGGGGTCTGAAATTTTCATCGTAGGTGCATGTCCACTGTGAGAGAGATAAACTAAAAAGAAAAATCCAGAAATCACAATGCATGATTTTTTAACAATTTATTTGTGTGATACAGCTGCAAATAAGTATTTGAACACCTGAGAAAATGAATGTTAATATTTGGTACAGTAGCCTTTGTTTGCTATTACAGAGGTCAAACGTTTCCTGTAGTTTTTCACCAGGTTTGCACACACTGCAGGAGGGATCTTGGCCCACTCCTCCACACAGATCTTCTCTAGATCAGTCAGGTTTCTGGGCTGTCGCTGAGAAACACGGAGTTTGAGCTCCCTCCAAAGATTTTCGATTGGGTTCAGGTCTGGAGACTGGCTGGGCCATGCTAGAACCTTGATATGCTTCTTACGGAGCCACTCCTTGGTTTTCCTGGCTGTGTGCTTCGGGTCGTTGTCGTGTTGGAAGACCCAGCCACGACCCATCTTCAATGCTCTGACAGAGGGAAGGAGGTTGTTCCCCAAAATCTCACAATACACGGCCCCAGTCATCCTCTCTTTAATGCAGTGCACTCGTCCTGTCCCATGTGCAGAAAAACACCCCCAAAGCATGATGCTACCACCCCCATGCTTCACAGTAGGGATGGTGTTCTTCGGATTGTACTCTTCATTCTTCTTCCTCCAAACACGCTTATTGGAATTATGACCAAAAAGTTCTATTTTGGTCTCATCTGACCATAAAACTTTCTCCCATGACTCCTCTGTATCATCCAAATGGTCATATGCAAACTTAAGACGGGCCTTGACATGTGCTGGTTTAAGCAGGGGAACCTTTCGTGCCATGCATGATTTCACATCATGACGTCTTAGTGTATTACCTACAGTAACCTTGGAAACGGTGGTCCCAGCTCTTTTCAGGTCATTGACCAAGTCCTGTCGTGTAGTTCTGGGCTGATTCCTCACCTTTCTTAGAATCATTGAGACCCCACGAGGTGATATCTTGCATGGGGCTCCACTCCGATTGAGATTGACCGTCATGTTTAGCTTCTTCCATTTTCTAATGATAGCTCCAACAGTGGACCTTTTTTCACCAAGCTGCTTGGTAATTGCTCCGTAGCCCTTTCCAGCCTTGTGGAGGTGTACAATTTTGTCTCTGGTGTCTTTGGACAGCTCTTTGGTCTTCGCCATGTTACAAGTTAAAGTCTTACTGATTGTATGGGGTGGACAGGTGTCTTTATGCAGCTAACGACCTCAAACAGGTGCATCTGATTCAGGATGATACATGGAGTGCAGGTGGACTTCTAATGGGCAGACTAACAGGTCTTTCAGGGTCAGAATTCTAGATGATACACAGGTGTTCAAATACTTATTTGCAGCTGTATCACACAAATAAATTGTTAAAAAATCATGCATTGTGATTTCTGGATTTTTCTTTTTAGTTTATCTCTCTCACAGTGGACATGCACCTACGATGAAAATTTCAGACCCCTCCATGATTTCTAAGTGGGAGAAATAGCAAAATAGCAGGGTGTTCAAATACTTATTTTCTTCACTGTAAGTACTTCCCCGCATAACTCGCAGACTTCTTCTTTTCTATCCCCTCCTGCTCCGGTCTGGCCACTCCAAATTTGCATAAGAACAAAACATCAAATAAAGCCAAATTATAACAGGGCAGGTCCACTGGGTCCGGATCTGGGCCAAGGTCTGCCATTAGGTGACCAGGGGGGTGGCCACTGTCACCTCGGTCACTCTCCGGCCACCCCCCTGACCACCCCGACAGTTCAGGCATCAACTTATTTCCACCCTAAAAACTGATTTCCATTCTAATTCCCTTGTAGTTTCTGAATGACTGCTGTTTATAGCTTGCATGCAAAGTTGTTAAATATTTAAAACCCTCAGGTGGGTTTCAAAGCTTTGACTGCAGCCAGCTTGACAAGTTAATGCAGAATTTCCATCGCTAAAGACCGGCTCATCTTGTTGCCATGGATACCGGGTCAAGAAGATGTCACGGTCATCTTTTGATTGTTTTTTTTTTTTTTTAAAGGCACAATGCACTAAACTATTTTCTAAACAGTCAAAGAAACGGCAGCTCCAGTAATGAGAATGTCAGGTTGCATGATGGATCACCATGAACTTCTTGAAGCTGCCCCTGATCAGAAACACAGATTGTGTATAGCCGCTACAGCACAATACTGTTTTCTCTTAAATCACGCACCATTACAATACACATTTTTGTATATACAGTACTTGACTTATTTACATATACATTCATAATGAATCGCACAAATGGCAAGCAGAAGGGGAGCGACGGGGCTGTACACCAACAATATGCATCTTTTGGAACACTGTCTATGACCTGGACTCCCAACAGTACCTGGTCCCTTGTTCCTAGTACAGGTCATACAACGAATAAAAGTACTACGTTCCACAACATGTAACAGTGACATTAAGTCTTTAACAATCGGGAATTAAAAACATCCTGACAAAGGAAGTTATTTTGGTGATCAGCGAGTTACGCAAGTTGATTTAATTGATTCTAAACCTGCTCGTCGGTCACATAACCGCAGATTAACGCCGGTGCATCGCCGGTAGGACAGCAGTGGGAATCAAGATTATGTAACGCAATTAATTAATTAATTAATACTACATATAAATAGTACAAAGAAATTCCACGCTGATGTTTTAATAATGCATCAAGCAAATAAAGTGGCTTGCGCTGCATTAAAAAGGGAATTACTCATCAAAAAATTAATTAGCTGAAATACACGGTGCTATTTTGGGTTGTTGTTGACGTCAGCTTATTTGACCTAAGAGATCTGGAAGAAAGATTTGATTAGATTCTATTATCATTATGAAAAAAGGTCAGTGTTCATTTGTTTATTTCCTGTGCAACTATGAAAATAAAAGTTGCATTTGCTTTTTTTTTTAACGTTTTTTGCAACGTTTCTTAATAAGCAGTCTCACAGAAGCTACCAACAATTTGCAGTCATGCTGTTCTTACATTAGGTTATAGACTGACAGCTAATGTGAGTAGCTTAACTTTGCCAAATCCCTATCATGAGCTCATAAAAAAACTTACACGTGTGTGTATTAAATGCGGTGTGGATATTGTATCATACTTGCAGTACATTCGAAGTTTTGCTGCTTGTGTGATATTGACATTTACAGTTTTACTTTCATTCATTCATTCATTTTCTACCGCTTTTCCTCACAAGGGTCGCGGGGGTGCTGGAGCCTATTCCAGCTGTCTTCGGGCGAGAGGCGGCGTACACCCGGGACTGGTGGCCAGCCAATCACAGGGCACATATAGACAAACAACCATTCACACTCACATTCATACCTATGGACAATTTGGAGTACCCGGAGAAAACCCACGCATGTACGGAAAGAACATGCAAACTCCACAGGGTGGAATTGAACCCTGGTCTCCTAGCAGTGAGGTCTGCGCTAGTTTTACTTAATTTTGTAAAAAAAAAAAAAAAGTGATACATATTTAAACTTGTGTCATACACAATAGTGATGGGCTGTTCATGAACGATTCATCTCTTTGACAGTGGTGAGTCATGTCCATCAAAAATTCATATATTATATGAAATGGATATTAGCCCTGTCTAACTTGGCTAGTTACTACTTTCCACCAACTGACCCAACACTGCGAGCCGAGCCCCACGCAACACACACACACACGTGCATGAGCAATGTTAGCTAACAGCAGCAATCTGGCAAAGTTTAGCTAATAACGTTAGCTACCCTTGAATAGCAACACATAGTAACGCAATTAACTTCAAAGTGTCAGTCGCTTTTTAGCATCTTTAACTTCAAATATAGACATCTATTTCTTCAACCTGTTTTTTTTACACCACCGTTGCTAACATATGCTATATTATTATTAATTGTTTCATATTACCATAACATTATTTGGTCTGAAAAAAAATGGTCACAATAATATTGGACAATTAAAAAAAGAATAATAATAATAAAAATTAAAAAAACAATAAAAATTTCACAGGTGGCACGGCGGTCGATTGGTTAGCGTACAGACCTCACAACTAGGAGACCAGGGTTCAATTCCACCCTCGGCCATCTACTATCTTTAACTTCAAATATAGACATTTATTTCTTCAACCTGTTTTTTTTACACCACCGTTGCTAACATATGCTATATTATTATTAATTGTTTCATATTACCATAACATTATTTGGTCTGAAAAAAAATGGTCACAATAATATTGGACAATTAAAAAAAGAATAATAATAATAAAAATAAAAAAAAACAATAAAAATTTCACAGGTGGCACGGCGGTCGATTGGTTAGCGTACAGACCTCACAACTAGGAGACCAGGGTTCAATTCCACCCTCGGCCATCTACTATCTTTAACTTCAAATATAGACATTTATTTCTTCAACCTGTTTTTTTTACACCACCGTTGCTAACATATGCTAGCTGGCAGTTTTGTTGTTATATTTTCTAGTTGAAAAACATTTTGTACAGTTTGGAGCTCAAGAGGGGCAGTACCTTTAAGGGTCTTTCGATGTTGGCTATTTGTTAAAGACGCAGTTCACTGAGGTAAATGAGAAAAAAATGATATTAGCAAAGTGCATGAACTTTATTTGACATGCTGTGCAGACAGCACCACAGTGAATAAAGATGGCTCCGTTGGACAGTTGACTTGCTTTTGGACACTTTTCCCCAACACTTGATGATGAACAGCATTCATCATAGTGAGTGATGTCATAACATCATATCGGGGAGAACTCCAACAGTTAATACGTCACAGCTTCATGGATGAAATGGAAATGATGAGAAAATAAGCCACCCTGTAAATTCATTTAACAGATCAACTGCCTTTTTAGTTTTTCCCCACCCACGTTTTATTTAATATACAAGTACCAAGCAAAGAGTGTGGGTTATTTATCAGTGTGCAATAGAATAATGGAAAAGTCAATATGAATATTTTTCCAACCCTCCATCTTGATCCTTCATCGCCAAAGCCAGCGAGGGCATAAAGCTCTCATTTCATGCCGCTTTGTCTCGGCATGTTTACGACACAAATCCAGGTCAGGTCCCTCACTGCGCAATGATTATCTGTTGTTTGTTCAACAGTGCAGCCACATCAACTATAATGACGTGGGCAGGGGCCTCAGATCTGCTAGCTGATGTCTCCCTCAGGTGAGGAATCAAGCTTCTGACTCGCAAAGCTTGTCATTGCTCCTTAAAGATGAGCCAACATCAATGTTGTCTTCTTTGGCTTTGGAATATTTCAGACACATTTTGTGTATGTGTGTGTGTGAGAGTATGTGTGTGTGTGTGTGTGAAGGAAATATTACTCCCATTGAACCTGAGCTCCCACATTGGAATGGCGCTTGGCCTCCATGACCGAGAGGACCTTCTGCTCTTCTTGCATGTCATTCAGCCTCTTCTCTTCTAGAAAGGACACCAGAGAGTCGCGCATGTCCACCACCTCAATCATCTGCTGCAGAACACGTTCTTCTTCAGCTTGCTGCTCTGGTGTCTTGTCTGGCACACAAAACATACAAAGACATTAGAATTGCAACAGCATCCACTTTCTATAGCTTTTATCCTTAGTAGGACCAAACATTAGCAGGAACCTATGCAAACTGATTTTGGGGGGGACGCTGTGGACAGGTAGTCAGTCAATCACAGGACATTAAGGGTGTCACAAGATCATGTGACAAGATTTATACTTCAGAAAAACAGTCTCACAGTATAATAAATAATAAATAAATCTATCAAGTTGCACAGCGGACAAGTGGTTAGCGCATGCCACGCAGCTAGGAGACCCGAGTTCGATTCCACCCTCGACCATCTCTGTGTGGAGTTTGCATGTTCTCCCTGTTCTACACAAACGCCAATTCCATAACTTAATAGAGTGAAAGATGTTAAAGGCAATATTGGATCGCTATGCTATATTATTATTCATTGTTTCATATTACCATAACATTATTTGGTCTGAAAAAATAGACAATAAAAAAAATAATAATAATAATACAAAATTAAAAAAATTAAAAAAATTAAATTTAAGATTTAAAAAAACAATAAAAATTTCACGGGCGGCACGGCGGTCGAGTGCTTAGCGCGCAGACCTCACAGCTAGTAGACCAGGGTTCAATTCCACCCGCGGCCATCTCTGTGTGGAGTTTGCATGTTCTCCCCGTGCATGCGTGGGTTTTCTCCGGGTACTCCGGTTTCCTCCCACATTCCAAAAACATGCTAGGTTAATTGGCCACTCCAAATTGTCCATAGGTATGAATGTGAGTGTGAATGGTTGTTTGTCTATATGTGCCCTGTGATTGGCTGTACACCGCCTCTCACCCGAAGACAGTTGGGATAGGTTCCAGCCACCCCGCAACCCTCTTGAGGATAAGCGGTAGAAAATGATTGAATGGATTAAATAAATCTATAAATCTCCCGATAACATGAACACGAACTCTCCTCCATATACTGTCATGTATACGGTACGTATTTTTTTTTGGTACTGTCCTTCACCGTCTTTGCATATCATTTTCGGACAAATTTCCTGTTAATTTCTTAATTTGAAGAACAGACGCGATTCGATTCTTTCATGTGTTCTCCATCTGTGAACGCCTTCCAATCTCATGTGCAGCCCAGTGTTGCCGACTCGGTGATTTTAACACACACGCAAACACACCAAAAGAGTTTAGCTTTGCAAAGCCCAATGCCACAGTCCCCATGTGGGAATATTTACAATGACCAAGGTGAGCCCATCAACACAAACGAGCCAGTATCGTGAATTAATTTGAAAGAGGGAGCAGCATAAAAGGCAACAAAATGTACTTGCCCACCTCAAACAGCTACATATCCATCTGAGAAAAACTACACATCCAAGATGCAGAGGCTTTGTCCTGACAGTCCACACTTACTGAGACGTTGGTAAAGTAAGTAAAAAAAAAAGAGCAAAATGTGTGTTATAGAAAGCATCGCAAAAGAAATGTTGTTGTCAAGAAAGGCTACAAACGGTACAAATGGCCTGTAAAAAAAAAAAAATACACAAACGCCAATTCTGTAACTTATTAGAGTGAAAGATGTTAAAGGCAATATTGGATCGCTATGTTATATTATTATTAATTGATTCATATTACCATAACATTATTTGGTCTGAAAAAATGGTGACAATAATATTGGACAATAAAAATTTCAAAAAGCATCTTCATTGTTCTTTGATGCGTTAGATCAAGTTTCTTTGTCCAGTCATTTTTTTCAGTGTACTTTTCTTAACCCTTGTATTATGTTACGGGTCAGTTTGACCTGTTTCAGTTTTTGTGTTGACCAAAGTACTGTTTATCCTTTCTTTTTCTTCATGAAATTTTGTGACTTTTCCTCATCTAGGGTCATGAATACAAAAACTGAAACGGGTCAAATTGACCCGTAACATAATACAAGGTTAACTAGCATGATTTGTTAACAAATCATGCTAGTTATGCTAGCATGATAACAAATCATGCTAGTTATGCTAGCATCATGCTAGTTATGCTAGCATGATTTGTTATGCTAGCATTAGCATTTGTTATGCTAGTTATGCTAGCATGATAACAAATCATGCTAGTTATGCTAGCATGATTTGTTAACAAATCATGCTAGTTAACCTTGTATTATGTTACGGGTCAATTTGACCCATTTCAGTTTTTGTGTTCATGACCCTAGATGAGGAAAAGTCACAAAATTTCATGAAGAAAAAGAAAGGATAAACAGTACTTTGGTCAACACAAAAACTGAAACGGGTCAAATTGACCCGTAACATAATACAAGGGTTAAAATTAATATTAAAACCTCATCTCATCCAAGCGAACCAAATCTCATACATCGTCTCGTCTTGGGAGTTTGGATGTCCTCTAGAGGACATGCAAACAACCATTCACACTCACAATCACACCTTTGTGAATCGCAAGTGTGCTCATTTTAAGCACGAGTGAGGTAAACATATTGATTTTGTAGACCTAAGATGAATGTTTATATGTGCAAAGAGTACATACAACGGTACACACCATCCAAGTCTATGTATTTCCTCAGCTCCAACTCCAGGATGCTCTGCTTGTCTTCAAGTTCCAGCTGTCGAGACCTGAGAGGAACAATAACACAACAAGGCCGTGCCACTTTCATGAAACGCACCAGCAGCGTGCACGGGAATATTCCCAGCGCAACTTCATTTAAGTAAGAGTCATTTAGGGTGTACACTCACGCCACCATGAGGTCAGACTCCTCCGAGACTAACATGTTCTTCTCATGGACGAGTTGGATCCACTGTTCAATCAGGTCAGGGGAGCTGTCAATGTCTAAAAGTGGAAAATAAGTTGAAGCTGAACATGTATAATTTATGTGTCTGGAGCATGACATATTGATTACAGAAAGAATAATGCTATGAAGTAGAAAACATGAATATATGTAATATATGTTTCTTACTAGCTTGTCCTCGCAAGGTTCGCTCCAGCACTACGCCTTTCTTCTCCAAATCCAGGAAAGTCACTTCAATCTCTTCCAGCCTTCTCTGGATTGACTGGGAACAACACAGAAAGTAATTATTTTTGTTTAAAAAAAAAAAAAACGCAACAACAAACAAACTGTGTTTGAGGTGTAACACTCACCTGTGCTTGGCGTAGTCGCTGTAACTCGCTCATTTTTGCCCGCCGCTCCAACGTCCTCATCTTCATCATTTCCACCTTCTGTGCATCCGCAGGGTCCGATGATAACGTCTGAAACTGGAATGTCATGTTTGTGAGGGTATTGTTGACAATACGATGTATTTGTACTTGGAATGGCCCACAATTTTTTAATGCTTAACGAGGAGAAGACCGAAGCTATCCTCCTCAACTATAAAGGCCCCCCTATAGTAGACTTCGGCCCCCTCCAAAACAACATTCATCCCTTAGCCACCAGCCTTGGCGTCATAAAAGATTTTAAACTCAACAAACAAATTAATGCAGTTATAAAATCTTGTTTTTATCATCTTCGGCTTTTATCTAAAATTAAATTTTTATCTTTGCAACACTTTGAGCAAGTCATGCACGCTTTTATTTAATCACGTCTGGACCACTGTAATGCACTTTACTCTGGAATTAGCCAAAAGTCTCTCTCCCGCTTACAGTTAGTCCAGAACTCTGAACCAAAAAAGGGGGAGCACATCACCCCAATTCTGGCCTCCCTACATTGGTCGCCTGTTCGCTTTAGGATTGATTTTAAGATTTTATTGTTTGTTTTTAAGGCGTTGAATGGGCTGGCCCCCCCAAATACATCTCTCGGACCTCATCCAAATTTACTCTCCGGCGCGGTCACTGAGGTCCGAGGGCCAGCTCCAACTTGTGGTGCCCAAGACGATACTTAAGACCAGGGGGGACCGAGCCTTTTCTGTGGTCGGCCCCAAACTATGGAACTCTCTCCCCTCCCAAGTAAAAAAGGCCCCCAACATCGAAGGCTTTAAGTCTCGTCTTAAAACCCACTTTTATTCTCTGGCTTTTAACTCAGAGTGAGTCGAATGGTCTTTTAGTTCTTCGTTTTTATTGTAATTGGTTTTATTATTTATACTTTTATTGCTTTGTTTCTTGTTTTTAATATTTTAATATCTATTTTATTATTTTATTTCTTAAATGATTTTTTAGTTTTGGATTATTACTTTTTATTTTTACTAGTCTGTGCAGCACTTTGGAAACTCATTCATTCATTCATTTTCTACCGCTTTTCCTCACGAGGGTCGCGGGGGGTGCTGGAGCCCATCCCAGCTGTCTTCGGGCGATAGGCGGGGTACACCCTGGACTGGTCGCCAGCCAATCACAGGGCACATGTAGACAAACAACCATTCACACTCACATTCATACCTATGGACAATTTGGAGTCAATTAACCTAGCATGTTTTTGGAATGTGGGAGGAAACCGGAGTACCCGGAGAAAACCCACACATGCACAGAGATGGCCGAGGGTGGAATCGAACTCAGGTGTCCTAGCTGTGTGGCCTGCGCACTAACCACTCGTCAGCCGTGCAGCTTGCTCCCACGGTTATGTAGCTAAAAATAATTTTATGTTTAATAGAAGTCTTTCGCACCTGAGTCCAATGTGGCCAGCCAATCACAGGGCACATATAGACAAACAACCATTCACACTCACATTCATACCTATGGACAATTTGGAGTCGCTAATTAACCTAGCATGTTTTTGGAATGTGGGAGGAAACCGGAGTACCCGGAGAAAACCCACGCATGCACGGGGAGAACATGCAAACTCCACACAGAGATGCCCGAGGGTGGGATTGAACCCTGGTCTCCTAGCTGTGAGGTCTCCGCGCTAACCCCTAGACCACCGTGCCGCCCCACTTTGGAAACTCTGTTTATAAAATGTGCTATATAAATAAAGTGGATTGGATTGTGACAATTAAAATCCTATGTTTACCTTCTCCTCCAATAAGTCAATATCATCCTGTTCAAACATTTCATCCTCTTCATCCTCGTCTCCATCGGCATTCTCTTCCGAGGTGTTGTGAACATGTCTGAAAGTTGTTTCTGGGGAAAAAGACGTAAATGCGTTAGAGCGAAACATTTTTAAAAGCTTCTAAATGACCCCGCACTCACCGACTCTCCCGGGGTGAACGCTGAGTCGAGTGCTGATCCTCGGCGAGGACAGATTCCAGGGGGAGAACTTGGATCGTACTCTGGGCTGCCCACCCGGCACCTCTTTTCTCTTGAAGCAGCGTCGGTTCCTTTTTTCCCAAATTTGACCAGCCGTACTCCCGCTCCAATAGCCCTCCTCTTCTTGTCCTTCCTCTGGTTTTGGAGGACTCTGACCTCCTGCCGTTACAGAGGAGGAGGAGCAAGACGACGAGCCTCCCCGGGTCTCAGAGTCAGAGTCTACGGTGAAGGTTAAAAGATTGACCAGCTGGTTCTTCTCTTCGTCTGAGAGCTTCAGTTTACGTAGTGACTGTTTGGGGCGCGAGTCAGGACCGGGTTCGGATATCTCTTGGTCTGCGGCTGAATGTGGACTACTTATTGGAGTTGTAGGGATGACAAGGTGAACCGTGCGAGGTTTTACTACTGGCGAAATGGGGTGAGGGGTGGGAAGCGTCTGTCGAGAGAGGCGGGGCTTTGGGAGAGGGTAAGGCGCTGCGGGATCTCTGTCGATGTGCTCAACTTTTGCGTGTTGGTCAGCAGCCGGAGGATCTTCTTTGGAATCGGGTAGCTGCTGGTCCTGTCTGTTGGAAGTAAACGGCTGTGGAAGAACGCAGTCTGTTGTGTGCTCGTACTCCTCGTGTGACGGGGATGGTGTGTAATCTTTGTTGGGAAGTCTGTTCTCTTCATTTTCTTTACTTCCCTATATCGACAAAGGCATGCAAGATAGCAACCAGAAAAGTCAGTGCTGCAAGACAGTTAGAAATGGTCATAGTAATATTAATATAGTAAATATTACAGTAAACCACGGATATATCGGAAATTCGCTCACAACGGACAGATAAAAATGAACCGATTTTTCTGTAATGCATTTCCAATAAAAATTCATTGCATATATCGGATTTTTTATAACGGATTTCGCCTATTTCGGACAAAATCTCCAGTCCCGTTCCAATGCATTTCCATTAAATTTCCCTGGCATATATCGGATGGCCGCATCGTTATGCTAATCTTGTTGATGTCACTGGCTATTGTCTTTCTCCTGGCTCCAGATTTAGGATAAATCTAAAAGTGAGTGACGTCAATAATACTAGCACAGCAGTGAATGAGATCTTAACCTCACTATTGGAAATAACGTAGGCCTGACGGGCGTAACAGGGCCTAGCTTAATTAACAATTTGTTATGCTCAGAGTCCAATAAAGTTAAATTCTCATTACCTTACGTCTCTTTTCATTGCCCAGTCCAGGTACATTGGAAACATAGTCAAGGAAGTGCCTTTTTATAACGGATAAAATCCGATTTACGCATATACCGGATATAAATCTGATATATGCGTAAAACGGTATATGCATATAACGGATTTCGCTTATATCGGACAAAACCAGTGGGAACAATTGAATCCGATATATCCGAGGTTTACTGTATCAAGCATTTCAATGGTATAATGCATATAACATAAACAGTCATCAGAAGCAAAATGAACTGTGCGTCAATTCAATTCTGCACCCTACCTTATATGATGGTAGTCCAGCTGCGTCTACCAGCTCCTCTGAGTGTAGCTCACAGTAGAATCTCCCTGAGGTTATTATAAATAAAAACAATTAGGGTTTGAAGTCATAAACAGACATGTGGCAGTGCGCTAAAAAAAACAAAATATCCATCTATCTTCTGTTTCCTTAAATTGTAATTATTTTAGCCAAGCAGCTAAACATTACGAGCGATCGAGTGGTTAGCGTGCAGACCTCACAGCTAGGAGACCAGGGTTCAATTCCACCCTCGGCCATCTCTGTGTGGAGTTTGCATGTTCCGGTTTCCTCCCACATTCCAAAAACATGCTAAGTTAATTGATGACTCCAAATTGTCCATAGGCATGAATGTGAGTGTGAATGGTTGTTTGTCTATATGTGCGCTGTGATTGGCTGGCAACCAGTTCAGGGTGTACCCCACCTCTCGCCTGAAGAGAGCTGGGATAGGCTCCAGCACCCCCGCAACCCTCGTGAGGATAAGCGGTAGAAAATGAATGAATGAATTAATGAGCTAAAACATTACATGAGCGCATTGTATTAAATTTGTAATACAGTAAACCTCGGATATATCGGACTCGGATATATCGGAAATTCGCTCACAACGGACAGATAAAAAAGAACCGATTTTTCTGTAATGCATTTCCAATAAAAATTCATTGCATATATCGGATTTTTTATAACGGATTTCGCCTATTTCGGACAAAATCTCCAGTCCCGTTCCAATGCATTTCCATTAAATTTCCCTCGCATATATCGGATGGCCGCATCGTGGCGCTCCGATTGGCCGAATCGTGACAGGCCGCTATACGACGTCATTTGCAGCGTTTGCAGCGTTGCCTGCGCGTCCAGGTACATTGGAAACATAGTCAAGGAAGTGCCTTTTTATACGCATATTTATACGCATTTTTTTACGCATATACCGGATATAAATCCGACATATGCGTAAAACGGACATTTTCCCGGTATACGCATATAACGGATTTCGCTTATATCGGACAAAACCAGTGGGAACAATTGAATCCGATATATCCGAGGTTTACTGTGTTGCCACATAAACTATAAGTGGACAAGCACAAATGTATATCCATGTATACACTGGCAATATAAGTTTGGTGATTGTCTTTCAGCCGACTCTTATCTTTATTTTTTAACACGGATCTTACTTTGATAGCATCCCTGACATTTTTAAGCAGCCCACCTGTGGCCTGATGGAAGGTGTAGTCTCCCAATCGCAACGTGATCCCACAGCGATGGCAGGTCAAGCAGCTGCGATGGAAAAACTTGCCCTCAGCGCTGATGCGCTCCAGCACATAGACTCTACCGCCACAGATACAGCATTCGTTGCTGTTGGCCGGGGACACAGAAGCAGGCTCGGGCTCGGGCTCGGGCAGAAGTGCTGGTGGCGGATTGAGGTCAGGAGGAGTAGGGGGCGCAGACTGAGGGCAGAAGTTCAGTTGCGAGTGAATGAAAGCAGAATTTGCATCGATACAAAAACGCCATTGATGTTATCCGTTACGGTCTTATGAGAAAATGCATCTGCTGCTAGAGCAATGGCAGAGTCATATGATTAATAATATATTTTTTAAAATAAAATATTGAGGCAAACCACCTGGAAACGAAGTCAAAGATTATTTTGATTTCCCGAGACATATTTAGTCCAAGGGCGGCACGGTGGTCTAGGGGTTAGCGCACAGACCTCACAGCTAGGAGACCAGCGTTCAATCCCACCCTCGGGCATCTCTGTGTGGAGTTTGCATGTTCTCCCCGTGCATGTGTGGGTTTTCTCCGGGTACTCCGGTTTCCTCCCACATTCCAAAAACATGCTAGGTTAATTGGCGACTCCAAATTGTCCATAGGTATGAATGTGAGTGTGAATGGTTGTTTGTCTATATGTGCCCTGTGATTGGCTGGCGACCAGTCCAGGGTGTACCCCGCCTTACGCCCGAAGACAGCTGGGATAGGCTCCAGCACCCCCCGCGACCCTCGTGAGGAAAAGCGGTAGAAAATGAATGAATGAATGAATATTTAGTCCAGAAATCTTCCAAAGCAAAATGTGATAAATGAATAAAAACTCACACAGTCGTCTTCTCCCATCCTTATCTTGTTTTCTCTTGCTTGCTGCTTCTCAGCTTCCAATTTCTCCTGCAGAGCCAACCATGTGTGTCAACTATCATGTGATGATTATTTTGACTCGCAAACACACACACACACACACACACACACACACAAGTATTCCATTTTGATGACTAAATATAATAAATATAATATGAAATGCCCAAGTTTTTGCTGCTCAGCAGACATGAGTCACACGCAGGTCAAAAAAAGTAAACACCGTGCAGCATGCTAACATGTTTCACGCTCGCTATACGGAATATTTTTTTTTATGCCGGGGCGGTCTCAAGTAACAGTGTGCGTACCTTGCGTCTTTGCAGAGAGTTGTGCTTCAGTTTGTTGAGAAAAAAGACAGCTGAATATGTTGGGGAGAGAGTCAGAGGCTTGGAAGAAGGCAGGAAGCCTGTAGGCTCTGTCGCTGAAAGACAGGAAGACGAGTAACATATTAGGCAAGTTTCTTATTATTTCACAACACATTCACATGTCATTTGCCTATTTGCAGCATTATATACATTTGAATGTTAAATGTGGGCGGCACGGTGGTCTAGGGGTTAGCGCGCAGACCTCACAGCTAGGAGACCAGGGTTCAATCCCACCCTCGGGCATCTCTGTGTGGAGTTTGCATGTTCTCCCCGTGCATGCGTGGGTTTTCTCCGGGTACTCCGGTTTCCTCCCACATTCCAAAAACATGCTAGGTTAATTGGCGACTCCAAATTGTCCATAGGTGTGAGTGTGAATGGTTGTTTGCCCTGTGATTGGCTGGCGACCAGTCTAGGGTGTACCCCGCCTTACGCCCGAAGACAGCTGGGATAGGCTCCAGCACCCCCGCGACCCTCGTGAGGAAAAAGCGGTAGAAAATGAATGAATGAATGTTAAATGTTCCCATTGTAATAAATACAATATTTGTGTCATGGTATAAGACACATCTGACTAACGTCATAATTAATTAATCCAACCGCTTCACATACAAACTCCTAAAGATGCACTAAAATAAGGTTACCGGTGAATGATGGCTCCCTGCTGCCTGCACATCCGATCCCAAACAGAGCATCACAGAAGGAGGGAGAATATCACACCCACTCCAGGTCAGTCACAGCTTTAAATATGCATATTAATGATGCATTCATCAATCACGCTCAAAATGTTATGCAATTTCATCCTCAAGGGAGTGAAGGGAAAAAAAAAAAAATCCTCATTTGACACAGATGCTCATCCCGTCGGAGCCTGATGAAAGAGCTCCACACCGAGCTGGGCTGGTTGAGTACAGGAGAGAGAGACGCCGCACCAACAGCTGAATACAGCACTCGAGCTCAATGAATTGTGGGTAGTCGGCTCTTAAAGAGACAGTTTACCCGCTACACACGGGTTTAGTGGGAGGATGGAAGCTGACCCTTTGATTAGCGTGTTAGCAGCCAAGTTATGTAACTGCTGTCACCAACCGCCGTCTTCAGGAATGTAATAGAGCGCAAGCTGTAATGGTCACATGACTTATTTCATAGAAACCCCGTATTACATTTTGGTTGTTTTGTTGGAGCTAATATAACAAGACTATACTGGAATATAAATGTTTGTCAGTATTAGGACATTTAGCATGATGACATTCAAACCGCAGTTTCCATAAGAAACAGGAAGTGCAAAGGTGTGGAAATGTGACATTTTATCAAAAAAAAAAGGCGAATAACATCAGCACCATCTGCCACATCGGACTCAGGTGCGAAAGACTTCTATTAAACATAAAATTATTTTTAGCTACATAACCATGGGAGCAGGCTGCACGGCTGACGAGTGGTTAGTGCGCAGGCCACACAGCTGGGACACCCGAGTTCGAGTCCACTCTCGGCCATCTCTGTGTGGAGTTTGCATGTTCTCCCCGTGCATGCGTGGGTTTTCTCCGGGTACTCCGGTTTCCTCCCACATTCCAAAAACATGCTAGGTTAATTGGCCACTCCAAATTGTCCATAGGTATGAATGTGAGTGTGAATGGTTGTTTGTCTATATGTGCCCTGTGATTGGCTGGCGACCGGTCCAGGGTGTACCCCGCCTCTCGCTCGAAGACCGTTGTGACCCTCGTGAGGATAAGCGGTAGAAAATGAATGAATGAATGAATGAATCATGGGAGCAAAGCTGAAACAAACGGCTTGGAATATTTTTGCAGTCTTATGAGGCTACTAGTTCTCTTTATACCATGTATGTAAACATTTGCACTATAAAATAAAGTAAATAAAATAAAATAAAAAATACAGGAGGGCGGCACGGTGGTCTAGGGGTTAGCGCACAGACCTCACAGCTAGGAGACCAGGGTTCAATTCCACCTTCCACCCTCGGGCATCTCTGTGTGGAGTTTGCATGTTCTCCCCGTGCATGCGTGGGTTTTCTCCGGGTACTCCGGTTTCCTCCCACATTCCAAAAACATGCTAGGTTAATTGGCCACTCCAAATTGTCCAATAGGTATGAATGTGAGTGTGAATGGTTGTTTGTCTATATGTGCCCTGTGATTGGCTGGCCACCAGTCCAGGGTGTACCCCGCCTCTCGCCTGAAGACAGCTGGGATAGGCTCCAGCACCCCCCGCGACCCTCGTGAGGAAAAGCGGTAGAAAATGAATGAACCTACTAGTTCTCTGTATACCATGTATGTAAACATTTGCACTATAAAATAAAGTAAATAAAATAAAATAAAAAAATACAGGAAGTGTTCCAACAAAATAAGAGCAAATAAGGAAAAAAAAAATAAATTCTGATCTTCCAAAAGCAAGCTAAACATCCACAAGCATTTCTACGAGGTGGAAGGTGTGATTGGTGTTAAGGCCCGACTCCCTACTGTAGTGCAACCATGTTATACTAGGATGCTTCTTTTAATTTGAAGGCCTGACTTCAGCAGTTACACAATGTTGCCAAAGTGTTGCAGAGCAGACCTGCCAAAACCGAAGGGTCATTACAAATTTGCTAATTTTTTTGTGTGCTTCTTTTTGTTGTCGAGTGTACCAATATTGGTACAACATGACGACGCACCAATAAAAATAACTAGCTCATATAATGTGGGTGCCATTTTTGCGATGATTAAGATACAGTAAACCTCGGATATATCGGATTCAATTGTTCCCACTGGTTTTGTCCGATATAAGCGAAATCCGTTATATGCGTATACCGGAAAATGTCCGTTTTACGCATATATCGGATTTATATCCGGTATATGCGTAAATCGGATTTTATCCGTTATAAAAAGGCACTTCCTTGACTATGTTTCCAATGTACCTGGACGCGCAGGCAACGCTGCAAACGCTGCAAATGACGTCGTATAGCGGCCTGTCACGATTCGGCGAATCGGAGCGCCACGATGCGGCCATCCGATATATGCGAGGGAAATTTAATGGAAATGCATTGGAACGGGACTGGAGATTTTGTCCGAAATAGGCGAAATCCGTTATAAAAAATCCGATATATGCAATGAATTTTTATTGGAAATGCATTACAGAAAAATCGGTTCTTTTTTATCTGTCCGTTGTGAGCGAATTTCTGATATAGGAGTCTGATATATCCGAGGTTTACTGTACATATTATTTACCTGATGTCGGCACAGTGAAGGCATCTTTAACCTGGGTGAGGTAGAGAACCATAGACAGTTTGTCTATCTGACCGCCATTGGCAAAGTCGTTGGCAGACATGGCAGGTGGAATGCCAAGCTCCTTCTCCAAGATAGTGAAGGCCCGTTGGTGATTGTGGACAGAATTAGATGCATTCACTGAGTTCATATCACTGTGTTGAGGGAATACAGAAATCATTTAACATCTTTTAGCCGCTGGCTAAAGCATTGAGGAATACCACTAGACCGTAACGCTGAAACCCTAAGAAAACTCAGGTTCTTACATAAGGTGAGGTCTGAAGTGGTGAATCAAAGCACAGAGAGCCAGCCCAGACCTCCAAGAATTAGTGAAATCTTTGACATCCACATTGTTGTAACCGGAGGTGTGTTTCTGGCACCATTTTAACAACTCCTCAAAACCGCTGACTGAATCTAAAAAAAGACATGGACAGCCATTTCCTTAAAGTCCGTTAAATAAAAACTCAAAGCCTCATCGAGTTGATAGAAACTGACCTTGACGATCATACGACCACCTGTTCTTCTGTTTCTTGCTGGATGAATTGGATTTATCAATATCGTAAAGGTGCTTCACCTAAAAAAAAAGCGACATATGAATTACTGAACTTGTGAGTACTTTGAATTATAACCTTCACAAATGAGTAAATAAAAGCTAACACGCGCTCACCTGGTTGGTCTGGATGGACGAGAGGTTGACTCTCATGTAGCGTGTTTTGGGGTCGATGCTGTAAGCCGCGTAGTTTTTGCTGGTGTTTTCAGGTGTGGTTTGTGATAGGACCTGATAGATGCTTTCTCTGGACATTTAAAAAAAAAAGTAAGACAAGGATGCAGATTAGAATCAGAGTGAAGTGCTGCATCTGTGATGTGATGCAACAAACTGACATTGCACCTCACTTGACCAAACAAAATCCGCCTTCAAAAAAGAAGGTTTTCATAAGCTCCGCAGTTAAAAAACATTTGTGGCATCAGGATTCAACTTTTTTTCTTAATTCAAGACTACAATAAAAAACAATTTTTAACATCTGCAGTAAACATTTGTATATACCAGGGGTGGGCAAACTTTTTGACTCGCGGGCCGCATTGATTTAACAAAATTGACGGGGGGGGGGGGCATACTATACATTTTACACGTAACAGTCCACCTGGAATTATTGTATCTATAAAAATGTCATGCAATCTGCTATATGTCCCCTTTTCAAGGAGCTTTTTGTAAACAACAGACCACATCAAATAACAAAATTGATCAAACAGCTACTTAAACCATCAAAAAGTTGATCCCAGGTTGCATATTATTAATAATAATAATACACTTTATTTGTATAGCGCTTTTCAAAATACTCAAAGACGCTTTACAGAAAAATGGACTTGAATAAAAGCAAGTAAACAGAGTAAAATATACATTAAAATACAACATTCATTCGTTTATACGCAGTTAAAACATGGGTAAAAGCGGGGCACAGCAGTCAAGTATAAAAGTTCATTCATTTTCTACCGCTTTTCCTCACGAGGGTCGCGGGGGGTGCTGGAGCCTATCCCAGCTGTCTTCGGGCGAGAGGCAGGGTACACCCTTGACTGGTGGCCAGCCAATCACAGGGCACATATAGTCAAACAACCATTCACACTCACATTCATACCTATGGACAATTTGGAGTCTCCAATTAACCTAGCATGTTTTTTTGGAATGTGGGAGGAAACCGGAGTACCCGGAGAAAACCCACGCATGCATGGGGAGAACATACAAACTCCACACAGAGAAGGCCGAGGGCGGAATTGAACCCCTGGTCTCCTAGCTGTGAGGTCTGCGCGCTAACCACACGACCCTGTGTATAAAAAGTATAAAAAGTTAGACATTAAAAACAGATTTAAAGAGGTGGGTTTTTTGTTGTTTTTTGAAACTGGGAAGGTCAGGGCAAACACGCAGCGAATGGGGTAAAGAGTTCCAGTAGGGTGGGGGCAGCAATGGAGAAGGCCCTGTCACCCCATTAAGTTTAAATGAAATACTTTGGAAAGAACGGGCGGGCCGTATTCTAACACTTGGCGGGCCGGATGTGGCCCCCGGGCCGTAGTTTGCCCACCCCTGGTATATACAGTACACTTGCAATTTATGGTTAACGATAACGCCTCCTACCGACACACTGTTTGTTGTTAGGACAACTCACCGCTCAGCTAGGATCTTAAGATGAGGGGCACCATTGCCCCAGCTTCTCACCATCCATGCTGTGTCGAAGGCTGCTAGAAATCCACGAGCAATACCAGTCCCAAGAGGCCAGAAAGGCTGTAGGCAATAACACAAATTCATAGTGAAATAGAATGTACAACCATAAACATCTTATTCATCCCGTGGACGGTTGAAAAAAAAAAACTATCACCCAGAAAGGTTGCACATAACACAAATATGAATCCAAAATCTCTATGTAGTGCTCAACCAATGGTCATAAATGTGTGTTCAGGTGTAACCTTTGCATAAAAATGAACCTACCTCCACCAAACAGTCTCCAACAAGACCCATCAACAACTTCCTGCCCCTGCGCTCCCGAACTAGCGAGGCATTCTCGGCTCGCTGCATGCACGTGAAGTCAAACACGGCCACATCCGGCTGGCCGGCGTGGTTCTGCGCAAACTGCAAATCTGGTAATTTGCCCCCCGTGGAGAAGTAGGCGGCGCCACGTGCGTAACGACGCAGTGCCTCCTGATCAATATTGGCTGGAGCTAGCAAATCCTCCACTTCGCTAAAGTCCTGCATGACATGGTGGAAGAGTTATGTCACCACCTGATTGTTGTTGTGTTCGTACAGCTTAGAGTCGGAGCTGCGATGTTAAAAATCAGTTTCTCTGGTCTTGTTCTTACCTGTCTGATGACGTCCATCTTCAGCAAGCTCATCTTTTTGGCAGTCATGACAAAGTAGTGAGTATCGTCTTTGTAATATACAATGTTCTCCAGATCAATACCTGTAGAGATAGCAGCCAATGAGGAAAACATAAACTAGCCATTTTTATACAATGGCAGGTTTTATAGAATGTTGTTTCCTTAAACACATTTTGACTAATTTTACACAGTCGGGAGTAATGTTTTAATAAAAAAGCTGGGGGTCGCACTGTGACCACACAGCTAGGAGACCTGGGTTCGATCCTCCACTCTGGCATCTCTGTGTGGAGTTTGCATGTTCTCCCCGTGCATGCGTGGGTTTTCTCCGGGTACTCCGGTTTCTTCCCACATTCCAAAAACATGCTAGGTTAATTGGCGACTCCAAATTGTCCATAGGTATGAATGTGAGTGTGAATGGTTGTTTGTCTATATGTGCCCTGTGATTGGCTGTACCCCGCCTCTCAGCATATCCTGTGACCCTAGTGAGGATAAGCGGTATAGAAAATAATGGATGGAATACAGCAATATGTATGCAATATGAGTATTAATTGAGTTTGACATTGTCAACAAGGGCACCTTCGTGTTGGTTTCTTTTGACATAAAACAGTGTAAGTGTGAGCTTGGTCAAGACCCAGAAAGGAATGGTTGAAAGTTGGAATCAGACAAAATTGGGTCAATTTTTCACACATTACTTTAAACCAGGGGTTTCAAACTCGCGGCCCGCAGGACACTAGTTTGAGGCCCCCGCCTTGATATGAAAGTTTGGATGCTGTATGGTATCATGTACCCAGAAAAAATTATTACGTTTGATTAATGTTCTTGTTAAAGGTTAAATAACTGTTAATAGTTATCCTCCCTATCCGTGTGGAAGTGGTAAGTTTTTGGCTATTTAAGTTTAAAGGAAATACCTTGAAGGCTACCGTTTAGGCCGCTAGCTCTCTAGTTTGCGAGTTAGCATGTGTCTCAAGACCCTGCAGTTGCGCAATATGTTGTAAATAAAAGTCTAATAGTCTACAGGGCTCTAATAATGCTTTGTTAATTTTTTGCTTTGTTGCTTTGCTTTGCAATGCTTTGTTAATTTTAATCTGAAAAAAATAATTTGTCTACCCACCAACTATATGTGGTTTCTTAAGTTTTTATTATTTGCCGTTGTATAATTATTATTATTATATTTATTTATTTATTACTGATTGATTGATTTTCTTTATTCTTGATTTGTTTATTTATTTTTCATCTTATTTTGTGTAGAAAAATAAAAAGATCAGAGTTTTTCTTGTAGAAAATTGGAACCAAAGCGAAGTTTTTAAAAAAAATTTGTTTTTAATAAATGTGTTTTTTGGGTTTTTTTTTTTTTGAAAACCTGATGCGGCCCAGTCTCACCCAGACCCGAGCTCCAGTGGCCCCCAAGTAAATTGAGTTTGAGACCCCTGCTTTAAACCCAACCTGACTGTGTCAATCATGGCAAGCCTTAAGGCTATAGAAAACCTGGCTGACTTTATTATTACAAAGTAATCTAGAACTAAGCAGACAAAGATAAGCTCTTCCATGCATCATATCCAAATGACTCCTACCAGTCTCGGTTAGCAGGTCTTGGAAGAATTTCTGGTTGTAGATACGGGCCACGCCACTGATTTCTGCCACTTGGACCTCCGCTGTCGTGTTCCTGTTGATAAAGTTGGCCGTGATGCCGATGGCCAGTTTACCTCTCAGCTCCTTGTGCTTGAATCCTTTCAGATGGAAAAAGGAAGACAAAGGGCATATGAACACTGACAAATCGAACATACTACTGACAATAATGAGAACATAGAGGCTTTGCAAAACGATGTGTTGTTTGTCTCACCCTCAGGGACAAACCTGCCTCCGCCAGCAGAGATGAAAACATCAAATTGGTAGTTTGAAGCAGGATGAGTCTCAGGCTGAACTTTGACCATCCATCCTATAAAATAAAAAATATTTCAAATATGTCTCAGCGGGTCTTGTCATAATTAGAAGTAGCAAAGGTTTTATAAGTCAAAGAAAAGGTAGAAAAACAGTCTACGGCAGGGGTCTCAAACACGCGGCCCGCGGGCCAAATGTGGCCCGCAGGACACTAGTTTGAGGTCCCCGCCTTGATATGAAAGTTTAATGTTAGTGCGGCCCGCGCAAGTTTGATATGGATGCTGTATGGTATCATGTACCCAGAAAAAAATATTACGTTTGATTAATGTTCATGTTAAAGGTTAAATAACTGTTAATAGTTATCCTCCCTATCCGTGTGGAAGTGGTAAGTTTTTGGCTATTTAAGTTTAAAGGAAATAACTTGAAGGCTACCGTTTAGGTCGCTAGCTCTCTAGTTTGCGAGTTAGCATGTGTCTCAAGACCCTGCAGTTGCGCAATATGTTGTAAATAAAAAGAGTATAAATGTGACTATAGTCGTGTTTTGTCATGTCTACAGGGCTCTAATAATGCTTTGTTCATTTTAATCTGAAAAAAATAATTTGTCTACCCACCAACTATATGTGCTTTCTTAAGTTTTTATTATTTGGTGTTTTATTATTATTATTATATTTATTTATTTATTACTGATTGATTGATTTTCTTTATTTGTTTATTTATTTTTCATCTTATTTTGTGTAGAAAAATAAAAAGGAAGATATTTGAGAACAGGGATGGGATGTTTTATCAGCGCTTTTCTTGTAGAAAATCAGAACCAAAGCAAAGTTTACTCATTTTTCTGTTTTTAATAAATGCATTTTTTTGGGTTTTTTTTTTTTAAAACCTGATGCGGCCCAGTCTCACCCAGACCCTAGTTCCAGTGGCTCCCCAAGTAAATTGAGTTTGAGACCCCTGGTCTAAGGAGTACCTTTCTCTGTTGTGGGTTCAATCAGACCCTGGAACTCCACTCCTGTGTGAACCTCCACGCCGAGAAGAAGCGATACTTTTAAAAGAATCAACTGCAACTGACGAATGCCTGCAAACATAAATTTACCAATAAGTCAATTCAATCCCGCTAATCTGCAAGACAATAGATTGGCATGTGGGAAACACTTTAAAAAAAAATACATATTTTGAAATAAGATCCTTTTATTTTATGTCATGCAGCTCATGCACTTAAACTTATACTATGATATTATCCTCTAATAGCAGTCACTCACTGATGTGATCGAGTGAGCCGGAGCAGAATTTTCCATAGAACTTTTTTGCACCGAGGCCACGGAGGTCACAGATGGTGAAGGGCCACAGATGGAGAACATTGTTCCTCGAGAAAGTGTCTCGCTTCTCCAACACCACCACCTGAGCACCCAGCAAGGAGAGCTCAATAGCCGTCCTCAGCCCACATGGCCCAGCCCCCAGGATGAGACACTAAGCAGGAGAGAGAGACGATTCTCCTGTCAGCCAACATGGATATGACACAAACGGAATACAGCTCAAAATATTCCCATGAAGTCATGAGCTGAATCTTTACAAAATGGGAAGGAATTCACACAAAAAAGCATAAACCACAAAAAGCATTTTTTGTTGTGTGTGGGACTTCCTGTCTATGTGACAGTGATATTAAGTGACTCAAAAATTTCTCACCGGGACGCCCCTTTGAAAAGCTTTAGATTGGTGCACCATTTGGGGCCCAATACTAGGCGGGGCGTGGTGAGTTTGAGGCTTGCGATGTGATCATCCGTCAGGCAGCCGCTATAAAGACTCGGACCCAACCAGTTGTATTTGCAATTGTGGGCAAAAATTTGGGAATGAGGACCGCCTCACTAAGGATTTGGGAGCATGCAGACACTATGTAGCATTTTTGGTGCAGGAGGAACTTTTGTTGTGTGCGATGCAGAATGCTTTAGTTAATAATAAAACAACAATGATAAATAAAAAATAAAAAATAAAAAATAAAAAATAAAAAATAAAAAATAAAAAATAAAAAATAAAAAATAAAAAATAAAAAATAAAAAATAAAAAATAAAAAATAAAAAATAAAAAATAAAAAATAAAAAATAAAAAATAAAAAATAAAAAATAAAAAATAAAAAATAAAAAATAAAAAATAAAAAATAAAACAACATTGGCTTTGTTAGGCTTGAAATAGGAGAAATTCCCATTAGTCATTTTATCACAAAATAAAGCAAATAAGGCAATAAATGATAGATAAGAAAACAAAAAGAAAAGACATCCCATTAGAAAAGCTACACTCAAGAAATAGCTTATTTTGTACTTAATTCTGAAATACTGGGCAATTATGTATTCATTCAGTCATTCATTTTCTACTGCTTATCCTCACGAGGGTCGCAGGGGTGCTGGAGCCTATCCCAGCTGTCTTCGGGCGAGAGGCGGGGTACACCCTGGACTGGTGGCCAGCCAATCACAGGGCACATCTAGACAAACAACCATTCACACTCACATTCATACCTATGGACAATTTGGAGTTGACAATTAACCTAGCATGTTTTTGGAATGTGGGAGGAAACCGGAGTACCCGGAGTACCCGGAGAAAACCCACGCATGCACGGGGAGAACATGCAAACTCCACACAGATACGGCCAAGGGTGGGATTGAACTCAGGTCTCCTAGCTGTGAGGTCTGCGTGCTAACCACTCGACCGCCGTGCAGCCCGCAATTATGTATTGTATCAATAAATAAGTATTTTTTGCATTTAATTGACATACATTTTATTGACTGTCAGAAAATTTTAAAAAATTAAAATAACACAATTGGGGGGGAAAAAAGCTTGTTGTTGTTAGCCATTTTGGGTTATATCATATTGTCGTCATATTGCCATCATCCATGCTATTAAAATAGAAGAACGATCCAAGTACAAATACCTTGTTTTTAGTGCAGGCTTTTCTTTGCTGGTAGTCCGGGTGAGAGGCCCTCTTGTCCAGTTTTGTCCACAAGGCTTTTGCCCGCCAGTAGTTGAGTCTTTCTTTCAGCTTGCTATAGAAACTCCTAAAATCCTTGGAATTGATGTCCAGCTGCTGACAAAGTTCATCAAAGTACCGTTGCACATCTTTGCAGTCCTGTGCTTGTACGAAGTGGTCAAACGCAACATGTGAATGGTTGACTGGGTCCTGGCTCGCCATTGTGAAGAGGGTTCCTCGCTCTGTTGCCGAACTGCGAAGCAAGAGGTTAAAGCTTAGGATTGGAGGAGTTGCTTGCATAGGTTCATTGTAAATGATCAAAAGACCTTCTGTTGTTAGTTGTTCAGACTTTATATGACCAATCTCCTCTTCTACCTACTGCGTAAATGGGAAGTCCCCCCACTCATTCTTGTAATTATAGTCCTGATGATTAAACGCCGGGGACGTATGTTTATCACCAGGTTGGCTGACTCATTACCAACTTCCTCCTTGTTGGTTTTGGGACTTCGAGTTTGCTTGTTACAGCCAAAATGTACATATAAAGCCTCAGGTGACTAGTTTCTTGTTCATTTCAATGTCAAGCTGTTAAGTTTTCTAGTATCTATATCTTTTCTATAGTTCATAGAATCTAGAACACAGGAATAGAATAAAGTATATATTAAAAGACAAGATAATGAAGACAAAAGATACAGTCACAAGTTAAAATCCTCTTCACAACACTGACGTTAGGTGCTTACTTTCCACCCCGCACTAATCATATAAGTCAATATTACAGTTCAAACAATAACACCCGCCCCGGTCGTATTCAACACTACAGCAATGTGAAACCGTCAACCTGCGGTATTGCTTTTAGCTCACATTTATGTCAAGTAACCAAGGCAACACTTCCCCTCTTCCGCTCACTTTGCTTGCTCTGCCCTCCACCTGAACCAGAAAGCAATAATTAGACACTATAACAACGTCCATGTTTCTGTGAAACCAGACCCTATAGGCATTTAGGGTATGTTTCTAAATAAACACACAAATGGTTCAATACTGGGAAACATACAGAACAGACAACATGCTCTGATCCATTTAAACTGCAGTAGCACTGCTAGAAAATGTTTTTGTACAGTTAAAAATAATAAAACATGAATTGGGGGGGGTGTAAGGGGGGTCATGTACAAGAGACAACCCAGCAATCTGGTTCATTTTGGTCACTTTTGCGAACAAAATGCAGCATACTAGCACAGTCGTACATACAAGAGACTTGTATCGGCTGCTCTAGTGTTCTAATAAAGAATTTCTTTAATGGTGTGTTGACTTTTTACACCCACTGTATCTGTTACCTTATCAGATATAATCATAAATTAGGACTTTGGTGCTGGTTTCTGCTGTACAGCACTGGTACCTTGGTGTGTTTCTGTTTATTTGTGTTTGTTTTGTCATTTGTGTTATGTTAAATTGTTGTTCATGTTCCAAATAAACCTCATAAAGCTTGTCAATTACACCGACAAATAATATTCACCAAATTACTTTATACCTAAGTGTATATTTAAAAGTGCAATGAGGTCATACTAATTCAGGGAGCCACTTTGATACACTTTGTACAATTGTTTCTTTCTTTCGGCTTTCAGCCTGATTTTCCTTATTGATCGGCATACTGATTTTTGGCTTGAGTCCTTTATGTTCCGGATGCCCTTCCTGACGAATACCGATGATGCTTATTGTCGAGATTCAAACCCAGTGGCATCGGCTCCAAAGTCCAGAACACTAACCACTACACCACAGTGGGCTGATACACTTTGAATAATAAATATGGTAAATAAAATCGAATGCAAGTCAAAACATAATAAAGCATCTGGACAAAATATCAACATCATAGATTTGTTTTGTAGGTGACTAAGTAAATGAGTATAATATCCGATTAATACATCTGATTAATAATGAATTCATTTTATTTGGAGAAATATGCAGCAGTACAAATACGGACACTCCTGTCATAGAGAATATACTATGGCACTTGTGCTATTCCAAATCAGGCCTATAGTCAAACACTTGTAAACACTAGCAATTCTAAATGATGTCAAACTTGATTAAATGTTGTTACTTCCTTGTTTGGATGCACTTTGTACACGACTTAGTTGGTAGCCACCTTTGGCCTGACTTGATCAATTAGGAAGGCATCAAGTAATGTAATAGGAAGTAGGAAGTGGACTGAAAATTGTTCTGGTTTTTGACAGCCTATGAAAGTTAAAAATACTTCTGATGATCTAATAAACACAGCAGGGTCTTTTATCATTTATTTTTTTTTTGGAATATGTTAACATTCCCTTTTTAGTTGCATGCCAGAAATACAAAGACGTGCTCCCACGGTGTGATGTTTCTAAATATAGTTGAGCAAGATGAATGCATGCAAATGATAACGATGATCATCTGACTATGTTCATGCTAGTTTTAGCAGCTAAGTTGTAAACATAAGCTCTAAAGGAGAATCGACCTGATTCATCTTATTAGTGCTTAGGGTTACTTTGACCCACTTTTGTCACCTGGGTAAGCTCCACCCAGTGGTATCATGATGCTGGATCAAAGTGTGCTGGGTTCCAGCCTGTCAGGAGGGCATAGGAACTGAGGAACATGACATTTAAATGGTGTTATCTGGCTTCAGCAGACATCCACGGTTAGTTGCGGTGTGACAAAGGCGTCACAATGAATGATGTGAATGAAAAAGTTATGTGGGCTACTGACACGGAAACACATGCGTGAATGTGGGCTATTGACACGGAACACACGGGTGACTTAAAGCTATACAGTCATTCATTTTTAGGATGTTCAAAGCGAGGAAACACAACAAAGCTTCTCAACACATGTACGTCAGAAAGCAGGGAAAAAAACACTTACGCGTACAGTCGCAGGAAGTACTGAAGCGGTTCTATGTCCGGTAAAGTAACTTATAATCCTTCAAGTATCCATGTTTTTGAGTTTCTTTTTTTTTTATTGACAGGTAAAGAAGGTGCGAGCTTACCTGCGTCCCTCGCTGTTGTGGTGGTGGCGCCCGGGCTAGTCACTTCCGGGACCTTCTGGCGAGGCGCGCACGTGCTCCACATGCACGCGCAGCTTGTGACAGTTTGTTTGGGCCTTTGATGCCTTTAAAGAAGTACAGATGTTATATAAATGTAACTGAAATATACGTTTAACAATTTATATACACTCCCGAACCGTACTTCCAGTGGGATTCTGAACGCTTCATTCATGAATTGGTATCTTTTAAAAATGTCCAGTGAACCAAGTGCAGAACCAATTCATCAGATACTAATGGAGGTATATGGAAGACCATATGTCTCTTATGGAATTCTCCAAATTCATTAAATAGATGTTGGTTATTCACCACAACTAAACTATTCACTCACTTTTATGTGTAGTAAAATTACAGAATGTGAACCAGTTTAAGTAACAGTAAGTGTTTTTGCTTTACATCAGGGGTCTCAAACTCAATTTACTTGGGGGCCACTGGAGCTAGGGTCTGGGTGAGACTGGGTCGCATCAGGTTTTCCAAAAAAAACCCCAAAAAACGCATTTATTAAAAACAGAAAAATGAATAAACTTTGCTTTGGTTCCGATTTTCTACAAGAAAAGCTCTGATAAAACATTCCACTGTTCTCAAATATCTTAATTTTTATTTTTCTACACAAAATAAGATGAAAAATAAATAAACAAATCAAGAATAAAGAAAATCAATCAATCAGTAATAAATAAATAAATATAATAATAATAATAAAATGGCAAATAATAAAAACTTAAGAAACCACATATAGTTGGTGGGTAGACAAATTATTTTTTCAGATTAAAATGAACAAAGCATTATTGGAGCCCTGTAGACATGACAAAACACGACTATAGTCACATTTATACTCTTTTTATTTACAACATATTGCGCAACTGCAGGGTCTTGAGACACACGCTAACTCGCAAACTAGAGAGCTAGCGACCTAAACGCTAGCCTTCAAGTTATTTCCTTTAAACTTAAATAGCCAAAAACTTACCACTTCCACACGGATAGGGAGGATAACTATTAACAGTTATTTAACCTTTAACATGAACATTAATCAAACGTAATAATTTTTTCTGGGTACATGATACCATACAGCATCCATATCAAACTTGCGTGGGGGACGCACTAACATTAAACTTTCATATCAAGGCGGGGGCCTCAAACTAGCGTCCTGCGGGCCACATTTGGCGTGTTTGAGACCCCTGCTTTACATGGTATATGGAAGAAGCAGAATGTAGATAGTACTTGTTATTTATTCATTCATATGCTATTGTATAATCTGTATTTTTTTAATGCATTATCTAATGTTACTGTCAGTTTGGTGCCTCCGTGTTTCCTTTTGCATTACAAAGCTGAGACCCTGGTTTCACTTTCATTTTTGTTTAGACAGTTTGCCTGGCAACCTTATCACACCTGCTGGATGCCTGCACACTAGTATACACCCACACACTCTTGAACAAGGATTCTAGAGTTAAAAACAGGGTGAATGACTCAAATGCAAATGAATAGAATCCAGTCAATGTCCGCCATGATAGAAAGCTAGACGTGGGCAGGGCTAAGCGACCGTTATAATTCTTAGTATAAAATAAAGTTACACGCTTTTGTACAGGTCGTTTCTCTTATTGTATACAATTTGCTCTTGACTGACACAAGCCGGAGCCAATTAAATGCCAACAATACTGATCCAATCAGAAAGAAGGACATGCCCCTTTGTGGGCGTGACGGTGCAAAGCTCACAGAATCAAGCGTCAGTATTGCTGAATTAAATATTAAGTATTCATTTGTTTGTAAATCCTAAGTATTCATTTATTTGGGTACACAGAGTTTAATGTGCGCGACGTTTGAAGTTAAGTCATACATTTTTGTACAAGTTGTAAATATTTGACTTTGATGTTCCTACCGTTATGTAAATGCCTATCACTTCATATTGTGAACATAACAAGATGACGTCATTATTTGTGTGTTATCTTTTATGGATGTACTTGTGTTAATGTGATCTTGTGTTTACATTTCTCTTGCTGCTGTCTTTAGAGGAATCATGGAGGAAATACTTGAGCTCACAAGCACATACAGTAAAGGAATCATAAAAAAATATGTACGAGTAAAGAATGTCAATAAATATTGTGCTAAAATTACTGTTCTTCTGGTTTTCATCTATATTAATTGCAAAGATTGGGGAATAGGGAGCATATTCTGCCTCACTTGCTGCCTTATTAATGTATTTGAATACAGTAAATCATTTGTTCAAGTAAATCAAGTTCATCTAGGTCATATTTACAGTGTAACATATATTATTTAGCAAATATTTAGCAAATTTAGCTTAGCAAATGGCTACATCTACAGTGACTAATGAGTATGAGTGTACGGTGCTGCTGTATGTGTTCCATCAACAAAGATGTCTTGTGTCTGTCACTGGGACATGGTGTGGACTGGTGCATGTCTCCACTGTCATCATCATCATCCATCCAGTGGGTGTGCAAGGATGATACTCTTTCTCAATTATGTCAACACAAAAGACCTCCATCATAAACTTTGTAAAGAACACAAATCTAATAGTTTTAAACTACTAGATATTTATGACAAGGATGAAGCTGCAGAACAGTCCCAAGTGTGTGGTAACACCATGGAACATCACTGATGGCCTCCAAACCTTCTCCTTTGGCTTCCTCCATCTCATTATTTCCTATTTTCTACCTGCTCTACAGTGCTACAGATGCTACATTGTTATATTACATCATATATGTCATATATGTCATCAAATAAAACATACAGTATATTCAAACTTGTGTTGTAATAGCCAAATAAAAGACATATGAATATTAATATATTAGGTTTAGCTATGAACTGGAGATACATCTGCAGACGGAGAACATTTTCATACTCACATTCACGCCTACTGACAATTTAGAGTCCAACACGCATGTTTTGGAGGAGTTAAAGGAAGTCGACGAAAACCCTCATACGTAAACATGCAAACTCCACACAATTATTGCCATCATGAAACATAACATCATGAAACATATATATCAAACATAATGATAATAAACACTTTCATCACCTGACCTCTCTCGTTGTGACCTTTACCAGAAGGTACCAGATTTGGAGCCATTCAACAACAATCACTTTTGAGTGAGGGCAGGCCGCCACCTGCTGGACATTGTTTGCTACTGCATATTATTACATCTTTCCAGATAAAACAAACGTGCCAAATAACAGGCTTTTTTTTTTTTTTTGCTACATAATGAATGGGCTTTTAATTCCTGTATATAACATTGTTAACAATACAGATTTACTATTTTAGAGCTAAGTGACCTTACTGATAATAATGTCATTATATATTTTTACCTTTACTGTAATGGTCAGGCTAAAATGAATTTAGGTAAAAAGAGGAGTTTTGTGTTATAAAGGTACTTTACTGACTAGTCAAGTCCATAAAATACTACAGTACAATACTACAGTATGCCTTTCACCTGAATGATTACATAGCATGTGTATAGAGGTCTTCATTCTGAAGTTCCTTGTCCAGACAGGAGAGAAGAGTCTGTGATTTCCTGTTTAGGGTTTCTTTGTTTTCTTTAATGTTTGGACTGCAAATTGGAGAATTTCCAAAGTTTGCATTCATTTTTTAAATGGCCAGCAGGTGTCAGCACCAATTGACCTCAACAAGTAAACATTGAGATCTTAGTAGGTAGCTGGTTTTGCAACTTCTTAGAACAAACTGTTCATTTGTTATTGTACATTTCCATATTCAGTGTCTTCCCGTACTACAAAGACCATCATATGTGGAATATTTTTTTCTCCAATGTCTCAAAGCAACATTTCCTTCTTCCCTCGGCTGGGTACACTGACAATGAGTCACATCCTCTAAAGTCTAAAACGTTGACCTTTATGAGAAAGTGCCAGCCGGGACTCAGACGATGTCTCAGTTTCCAGTAAACCAACATGTGATTCTCCTCCCTTTCCCCCAGGCTGTCCTACAGATTCCGACTTCCCTTCGGCTTGTAATCAAACACTGAAGTGTGGCACCTGCCAGGTGGAAGTGACTGCTGCCTATTGGCTGAGAGAACTTAAAACGTGAGCGATGTGGGCCTCTCCCACTTGCCTGCCCGCTCAAAAGCATTAGGAGTAGCAGCTGAGAAGTAAAACAAGAAGGAAATGCTGAAGTAGCGTGGAACTCGCTTTACGGTGCAAAACAGCGGATCGTTGCAGGTATGTTGCTTGATATGTCTTTTTTCTTTACCTTATGCAACACACAAAGGTCTTTTATAATCGGTTTGTCACTTTTCCCAATGTTTAGTTACTGTAATTTCACATTTAAACTAAGCATCATCTTGATCAGCCTAGGTTGGTGATGCTGTATTACGTACCTGTATTACATACCTGTTTGTAAACTGAACCCTGACCCTAAAAATAGTCCCAGGTATCACCTTCCTGTCCAAAGTGAATGCGTGACATCTAGAAAACAAAGTTGTACCAATTTGCTATTCTGTGCTTTCAGCTTCTTGTTTCGTTTATGTTCTATTTAATAAAACGATTGAAGCTACAGCGTAGCGTTATCTATCTTTTGTCCATGCAAACATACCGATACCGCTTGACCTTGTCCTGGTTTGGCTTATCTGATAATACATGAACACAAAGACAAATATTTGGTAATTTAAATAATATGCCTGTTTAAAATAATTGCTGGGAGAGCTACTCTACTTTGTAAACTTTAAGGCAGGGATGCTGTAACAGTGGTTATTTATTAGGTGATTATTTTAATGATGAAAGGCGCATGTGATTGGCCGTAATGTATCGACACTGACTGGAAGGGGGAGGCGGGGGCTATACACACATCACAGCCGTAAACACACAAACAGAAAGTAGGCTGATGAGACGGTGAAATAAAACGTTGCTATATAATTTGAGGCTACGCGCTGGAAAGGTGAGGAAAGAAAAGCTGGACTTTGTGTTTTTGAATGCCAATCCTTGCTTTTGTCTTTTTAGTTTTGTCGATTAATTCATATTTTGGTTAATGTTTTGTTTGTGTGTTGCTGCACTGTAAATGGGAATTTACAAATTATACAACCAGATTGACAGATTTATTTTTTATCCAATTGAGATGAGTCTTTGTTTTTGTATTTTATCATCAGGGGATGATCAGAATATAGTAAAATACAGTGCAGAAAGCTTTCTAGTTCTTTCAGAATCAGCACCTATTCAGCTATATTTCTTGGGATTTCCTGCTTCCCGCAAAAATGGTCTGTTTTAATGTATTCCACCCACGGCCCGACTCCAGGCGGTGGTTGGTTACACTCTGGAGAGCTGAAAAGGATTTCTGGTTTGTGCCGCTAGCAGCAAACCGCATAGGAGTTGATAATAAACGGAACCCGAATCCAATCCAAGGTTTTCTACAGCATCGGTAACGTGTAATGTGCTTTGTGAGCCACTAATTTTGGTGGGAAAACGCCATTAGCAACCCCGCTCCCTGTATGCACACACTATAATGCTACACATATACTTTTGCTACAAGACTTACACAAAATAAACAGTTAGGACACTGATAATTTGTTGTCACTACTTGGTGTTCTGACTCTTTGATACAACCAAGTAACATTGGAAAGGCATAGCGCTTTAGCAAGTTTGTCGGCTAGTCCAGCTGCATATGGCATATGTTGACGGATTAAAATGCATTTCTTTTGCTGGTAGGGAATCAGGAACTCAGGAACCACTTGTGCCTGATGGTGGCGTCTTTTTAGGAATTGTAAACAAATGTGGCTTTCCCTTACGAGCCAGTGTTGGCAACGTAAACAGATAAGGGGTGGGAGAAGAAAGCCACGACCATATAAGGAAATCCATTCCTCTGTGACATCACAAAGGAGACGTTTTACCACGCCTTTTAAAACAAAGTGTTTTGAGCCATCCCCAAATTCTTTCAGAGCTCACTTCTAAATACAAAAACCTCATTATCTGAAACTTTGGCATCGTTTAACGTGAGAATACAACATTCTAAGTACATTTATAGGTCAGAAAAGTGGAAAAAGCATAATAGGTCGATTTTTTTTTTTAAAGTCAGCATCTTTGCTTGGTCCAGTTTGGCCAAGGAAATATTGGTTTAGGTTAAAATGAACACTCTTGTTGACATCTTGCGTGCTGAATAGTGTATATACTGTGTGTGTGTACATGCATACAACAGTGTTTTATGAGATGTATCCGTTGTCTTGCAGAACAGATGATCAGTGGGTGTGGCATGTAGTGGTTACCTGGAACTGCTGCAAATATTATTAGGCGTGCAGACAAATGTTTGAGGAGGTTGAACTGTGTCAAAGTCCACCATGCAACACATGGAAAATAGTGTAAATTCATGTACAAGAGAAAGTGGTGACAATAACAAACAATTCAAAAGAAGGTTGCCGGTTCCAAAGCCAATGTAACATGCATGTAACCTTGGTGTACCCAAGACAGGTTCTATGTAGCATCATGATCACGTGATTGTCTATTCCTTCTACTTAACCAAACTCTTATTTACTTTCATCCTTAGAACTTATTCTCATGGATAGCCAATCATCAGGCGATTCTGCAAGAAAGATGGCCTCCGTTGCGTCATTTAGCCACAAGCAGTGGGCATCACAGTCACTGAGGGTAACTGCCAAGGAGCTGTCAATCGTCTCTCCTAGGGGTAAAGACAACACCATTGCAGAGCGTTTTTCCAAGTAAGTCGTGACCCCCCCCCTCAAAGTATCATTGCCACATCAGTCAGGCTGATCCGCTTCCAATAACTAATGATTACCACTATATCATGCATGGTGGAATAGTGGTTAGCGCGCAGACCTCACAGCTAGGAGACCAGGGTTCAATCCCACCCTCGGCCATCTCTGTGTGGAGTTTGCATGTTCTCCCTGTGGTGATTGTTGTGTGCAAATCGCTACAGTTTATTTATCAGTTGAACTTGCTTCAGCTAGCAAGCCCCGTGAGACGAATCTCAAACTCTCGCACCCACAACGTCGTTTCCATATTTAAGAGACTCTGAAACGATAAAAAACTTTGTCCTTTTGACCTGAAAACAATTCGTGACACGGCCAGCAGCACCGATTATGAAGGCCACGGGCAGATTAGAGTGACATAGCAACACATGAAAGCTGAAATGTAACTGGACAAAAAATATCAAAACAAAAACATGTTATAAAATCTATAATGTTGGGAGTAAAATTAATATTTCATGACTAAAACGTGGATCGGTGTTTCTGAAGTTTAGGCCAGCAGACAAGGCTTTGCTGGCCTTGATTGCAAACCGCATCTTAAATACCAGCATGTATGCTACCCTTGAATCAAATGACTTTACAGATCTAGGGTGTACAAAGACAAACGTGGCCATATACGGACCTGAAAGTAGAACCGTTTCCATGACAACAGCCAAAGCTTCTGTGAAGTGTGTCACATGTTCACGCTACACCGTTCTTTGTCACAGGAAGTGTCCGTCCATGTTGTGCTGTTAAGATACATCATTGCTAGCGTTTGCATCTTGCGATAAAGCAAGACATATTCTTAGTCCCGCGACTTAGTCTACTTAGAAGCGTGAGAACCCAAATTAGGTATATCATTTGATTTCAGATGTTTCTTCCTTTTGACTTTGAAGATGTTTATACTTGCCGTTTTAAGACTGACATCTCAACCTATTCCTCAGGTACCAGATGGCAGCAGATGAGGGCAGTGCAGAGAAAAAGAAAGGGGTAGGTGAACATTTGGTCCTAAATTTAAACACTAAGACCTATTGTCAAATTCTCACTCCTAAAAAAATCTTTATAATCAAACATTTGCCAAGAAATAATGAACCAACAAACGTACAGAAAGGGATAAGGTGGAAACGTACCTTCTCTGTTGGCAGAGAAGATGACCTGACGGAATGGCTGATGAATCCATCAGATGGAGACAGCAATTCCGATACTGAGTAGTGTAGACATGTGGAGTCCAAAGTGCATCGGTTTGTATCTATGGGGAAAAAAACAAAGCATTTGTCTTTTTATTACGTTTTTTTTTTGTGTACAAAATGGCCCCCTGCATCCTTTGATATTTCAGTCTCGGCCCCTGAGTGGAAAATGGACACCGTGGTGAAAACAAAACTATGAAAGCGTGTGTTTTGTTGCCAGCCATTGAGCTTTCCAGCACTTTGCCTTTACCTTTTTTCCCTCATTTCCTGGACTTATTTTCCCTCTTCCCCCTCACTGACCACCTCTGTTTTTGATTTTCTGCCCCCCCCATTCCAATTGTCATCCCTCCCCCCCTCACTCACTCCCTCCCTCGCAGTTTCCTTCTGTGTGTGTGCTCCTCTCTTGGGCGTAGGGGGTGGGATAGGTACTGATCGCTTCTCAAGGGCTCACACATCTGGAGCGGCTTGTAGCGCTTCTAGCTTCTAGTGGGCCGACACACTTAACGTGCACACTCCACAACAAGCGGACCGCCGGCCGGTGGTCTCCAGCCCTTCACAGGTTTTTGGCTTTACTTCTTTTGTCTTTTTTGTTTCCAACTTTCAAACTGCTTGTTGTGTAGCTCTTTGTCTTCTTGAGCAGTTGTTTCCTGTTCTTTGCTCTTTTTTTTTTTTTCCCCCTCCTCCCATATTCCTCTTCACAAAGCTACTCGCAGAAAAGTTTTATGTTGATTCAAGAGTTCCTTGCATGGGTTAGCAACTGTAGAATCGGAAGGGGGGGTCCTTGATAGTTGTCATTGTTAAAAGTATCACCAAATTTAAAAGGTGGCTTATTGTGGTCAGTGTGCAGGAAATGGTGAGTCATCACATCTGAAACCTTGATGTGGCTCCATGGGAGGGGTGGGGGGGTTAAGTTGAGCTGATAAAGCACAATTGTACTGATGAAAGCGGACACCTAAAAAAAAACAGTCTTCTGCCCCCTCCTGTAGGTGGAAGAATCTTTAGCCTCGTCCCTTTGCAGCGGGAATCTGAGCGTTTTAAAGAAACGCTGGGAGCAGCAGCAGCAGCAGCAGCAGCAAGAACTGCTTGGTGTTGGTACCACGCCCTGCACCGGCACCGGCACCATCCACGAAACCCGCCTCGGTCAAACAGGTGCCAGCCCGAAACCCGCACAGCACCCTGAGACAACACTCGACGCCCCCAAAAATTACAAGCTTCTACAGGAAGACCGAAATACTGAGTGTGAGGCACAGACTCATCAAGGCAAGGAGCAGATAGAAATGGAGGCCAAGGGCAGCAGAGAATCCGAGGAGCAAGAAGAAGCGGTCGTGCCGGATTCGGAAAGGCCCAGCGTTCCCCTCAACAACCTGAAGATGATATTTGAGAAGGGAGAAGTGGAGAAGGTGAGTTGTCTTCACAACCGTTGGCTCCTTCTGACCTTTGACACGTACACACTCGCGCACAAATACAAACAAAGACCAAGTTAATTAGCACGGCAGCTGCTCCGCTTCCGCAGTCAAAAGTTTTCCGTCTATCTTTAGTTCCATCTGGAATAGAACAGGATTATGATTATGTTTGGAGTAAATAAGGTCTGCTTGTTCTCAACGAGCCTCAGAGCTGTCACGCATGGAGTCACATGGTGCAGCGTCTCTTGCCATCCGTCCATCAGCTGACTGCTTTGAAGGCAACACCGGCGGCTGTAGGCAGCTCCACATAATGCTCCAAAGGGAGACCAATTGGTGCTAATGGTGGAGCGTAACGGCTGAGATGTTCAACTTCCAGTCATGCGTTTCTTAGGAAATTTCAAGTACTCTCAAATACCGCTTATCCTGTATAGGATCTGGGGTGAGCTGGAGCCTATCCCAACTGACTGAGGGGTTGGGGTACATCCTAGACTGGTCGTCAGTCAATCATTGAGCATTTACTAATCAGTTTCGCAAGTCCTTTTTTATGTCATCATAAAAGGAAATACATACTACATAACAGCAAACTCTTATCCTGTCATCAAAGAGTAGTACAATAGATTGTCCTTGAACCTAAATAAAACTAAAATCATGCTGTTTGCTAACAGCAGAAAGGACACGCACCAGCAAATACAAATAGACTGTTTGGACATTGAAAGGGTGAACGAAAATATATTTCTGGGGATCACAATAGATGAAAATATGAGCTGGAAACCTCATATTACAAATATACAACATAAGGTGGCCAGAAATATTTATATATAACAAAGCAAAATTTGTTCTCAATCGGAAATCACTCCACGCTCTTTATTGCTCTCTGGTTCTACCATATCTTACTTATTGTGTGGAAATATGGGCTAATAACTATAACTATAAAAGCAATCTTCGCTCGCTAAATGTACTGCAAAAAAGGTCAGTAAGGATAATTCATAATGCCGCCTACAGAGAACATACTAACTCCTTATTTCTAAAATCACAAATACTTCAACTTGCTGATATAGTTCATCTTCAAACAGCTAAAATAATGCATAAGGCTAAAAAAATAACCAATTAGCTAAAAATGTCATCCAATACTTCTCTACAAGAGAGGAGAAATATGATCTCAGGGAAGAAGTACGTTTGAAACACTTCTATGCTAGGACTACGTTATGCTAGCCATAGCATTTCAGTGTGTGGAATCAAACTATGGAATGGATTGAGTAAGGGAATCAAACAATGCACAACGATGAGCCAATTCAAGAAACAATACAAGCAGTTGATGTTTGCTAAATACAAGGATGAAGAGTCTTGAACCAGTCATGATGTGCTATATATATCACTATATTGACACGCACTATGGTACACATTATGTCATTGTATGGTCATATCACCTCGTACTTTGGTATGGGACAAAAAATAAAAAAATAAAATAAAAAATAAAAAAATGTATTATGGAAAGCAGGAAGTGAACAAATGTAACAGTTACTGATTGTAAAAGTACCAGATGGAGGGGTAGGATTTAATAAGCTTTGCTTCTTCCAACTCCTTTTGGACATGTAGAACTGTGAACTTATTATGGGATGCATGTTCAAATGAAATAAAACCATTACCATAGTACTGGAAACGTTATTGTTTCACCAAATTAGTTAAGTTTCCCAGTTGTGAACAGGCAACTCTGTGAAATGCACTACGGTTAAAATCATCCTCACTGAAAGCTAAGAGCTAAGTCCTCAGGCAAAAAGACGCTGCTCTTAGGAATGTATGCTTGTCCACTCGTGACGGTTTTCCCCCTTTTTTATCTTCTGATCAGGAATGTGTTTGTTTTTAGTCCGCCAGAACAACCAGCTTAGACATGAAGAGCCATCGTCAGCCATACTTCACCTTCATATCAGATAAGCGTGGCATAATATCTGCTCTTACATGTATGATGTGGAAAAAACAACCCATCAAATATGCCTTTTTTTTTGCAGTAGACGGGTAGCTCTCTACCAAGGGTTAAATATTTGCTTAAAGTCTTTATATGTATAATTGTCCAATACGGACATCGCCATCTTTTTTCTCTTTTGGGTTTTTCCATTCAAGGTTCAGGGGTCACCACAGCAAATCAATCTCCATCCAACCCTGTCTTCTGCATCTGTCTCTCTCACACCAACTACCCTCATGTCCTCCTTCAATACATCCATAAACCTCCTCTTTGGTCTTCCTCTACGCCTCCTACCTAAACACAGCATCCTTCTACCAATATATTCAGTATCTCTCCTCTGGACATGTCCCAACCATCTCAGTCTGGCCTAAAGGACTTTATCTTCAAGGTCTCTAACATGTAATGTCCCTCTGATGTACTTGTTCCTGATCCTATCCATCCTGGTCACTCCCAATAAGAACCTCAGCATCCTCATCTCTGCTACCTCCAGTCTTTTTTTATTTATATATCCATTTCGGACATCCTATCCATCCTGGTCACTCCCAATGAGAACCTCAACATCCTCATCTCTGCTACCTCCATCCTGGTCACTCCCAATGAGAACCTCAGCATCCTCATCTCTGCTACCTCCTGTCTTTTTTTTATTTATATATCCATTTCGGACATCCTATCCATCCTGGTCACTCCCAATGAGAACCTCAACATCCTCATCTCTGCTACCTCCAGTCTTTTTTTATTTATATATCCTTTTCGGACATCCTATCCATCCTGGTCACTCCCAATAAGAACCTCAGCATCCTCATCTCTGCTACCGCCAGTCTTTTTTTTATTTATATATCCATTTCGGACATCCTATCCATCCTGGTCACTCCCAATAAGAACCTCAGCATCCTCATCTCTGCTATCTCCAGTCTTTTTTTTATTTATATATCCATTTCGGACATCACTATATTGAGTGGTTCTTAGTAAAAGAAAAAAGTAAATTTAAATGTTTCCAGTCATAAAAATAACATTTGTCAATGTAGCTTTAATAGTGATGAAAGTTGGTGACCCCTGTTTTTCAATCAAGGCAAACTAACTTTAATTGGCTAGTTTCTGTGAATAGATGATTACTTTTTGTAGCTTGTATTCAAGCTCACAATAACAAAATAGTTTATGGCTGTTTGTAAAGAAAAAACTGCTAATTTAAGCACAAAAACCAAACTACAGTATATATATAGCAAGTAAGTTGGCAGACAAGTGGCCATTTTCAAGTCAATCCAACTTTTGGATGAGAGAAACAGCAGCTTTTTAGGGATGGTTGTCTCATGATAAAATGCCAAAGCAGTAGTTGAAGACATTTATGGTGAATTGGACACACTGTGGACGGAGCTCGCTACAATGGCATCCATTGTGTGCGAGTCGACCTCCAAGTAATGCTGCTTTCACTGAACGATGATGTCATGCCGTGTGCTCATGACATCAGCTGATCTTCAACCGCATTAAAGCTCACCTCATCGAATCGACTGTGCAGCCCACTCCCCCCCCCCCCCCCCCCCGTACATCTTAAACCTCATCAAAAGCCTCAACCTCCACTTTTTTTGGTTTACCCTTTAATCTGCCTATCTGCCTCAAAACGCTTATCTAAGTAAACCCCCCCCCCTGTAGGTTGGGGTGTGCAGTCATGAGGCACCCAGACATTCACTGACCCCCCCCCCCTTTTCCTGCCCCAGCTGCTCCTCCACCACCTTCCTGCCTGACTCCACCCCTGTCGCTCCATTGTCTAGCCTGGAAAAAAGCCCCCTTATCCATCTGCAGGTCTTTTTTTTTAATGTTCCATTGTACAAAAAAAAGTGATGACACTACCGATAATGATTACTTCAACTCATGCTTGACTTAGTTTCTGTGTGATGGAGCACATAACATACAGAACAGGTTTTCTATGCAAGTGAAGCCATACGCAGATAACCAACACCAAGGAATGAAAATAATTCCAAAAAACATTACTCTTGAGCTGGTTGCCTCCAACTTCTTGTCATTGTTTCAATATCAAATGTATAAGAACATGAGTACCTCTTAGTTTGGAAACGATCAATATCAATACTATACAAAAAAAATAATATAATACGTGGCATTATATAGAATTGGTCTCATTGATAAACACGTGTGTACTTTCTTTGTCAGAACAGCGTTCAAGCGAACTGATAACTTTAGGGATAGGATTTCAGACATCAACCAATGGATGACGCATGCTAGCTGGCCCTGGTGAGGCCAATCTGAAGTCTGATTGGCCTCAGTGCCAGTAGTGATTACTGATTGTGAAGGCCGTGAGCAGATGACATTGACACGGCAACACAAAAAAAGCTGAAATCTGATTGGACCAAAAAAAAAAAATATATATATATATACGTATATATATATATATATATAAAATACATATATATATGTAAACATATATATATATTTTTAATATTTTTGTAATATTTTTTGTCCCAAAAAAAAAAAAAAAATATATATATATATATATATATATATATATATATATATATATATATATATATATGTATGTAAATATATAAAATGTAAAATATATATATATTTTTTTTGGGGGGGGGGGGGATATATATATATTTTTTTTTTTTTTTTGGGGGGGGGGGGACAAAAAAAAAAAATATATATATATATATATATATTTTTTTTTTTCTCCAGATTTCAGCTGACATTGACACGGCAACACAAAAAAAGCTGAAACCTGATTGGACAAAAAAATATATATATGTATATATATATGTATATATATGTATGTGAATTGATACAAAATGGAACAAATGCTGCAGTTGAAGTTGAAGTAAAAGCGTTGTTCTACAATAGTTTGGTCATGGTGAATGTTCCTTGGACCAAGAAGCCCACTGCCCCCCCCTCTACGCTACTCCTTTTTCCGGTTGTAATGTAACTTTGCCAGCCAACCCCCTCATCCCTTCGTCATCCCCACAATCATCCAGTATGAAGCACCCCTCCCCGTCCCCCCAACTGCAGCCCCTGCTCCCTGTCCCCTCCCCTTAAGCATCTCAAGGGGCTCTGGTCTGGTCTGCTCAGTCTGTGCTTAGACCCACTGGAGCTTACCGCCACTAAAACCCACACTGGCCTCTGCCTCGTTATTTGTCTTCACCAAAGGTAATTTCATTTGTTTTCTTGGCCTTTGAATGCACCATTGGCATTTACGCTTAAAATAAATGCGTTGAATGAATGAATGAATGAATGCAGCCTCTCAAAGTTGACTTCATTGGTGAAGTGAATGAGCAGCTCTGTGGAAAACTGAACGGCTTCATTGTGTCATGTTCAGTGCTATCCTGCTATCTTTGCTTGAAAGGCTTAACTTAACGCGAGGGCAGGGTGTCGTCTTTGGTAAATAGTCCTTCGTCGGTGGGGGTATAAATGAAGGGAACTGCCAGTCAGTCTGTATGGGAGCTTTAATAGCATCGGGATTAGCAGTAGATTCTTTGTCTAGCCCCGTTGAGCCACCCTCCTGAGACCTTGCATGGACGGCATGCTTGTTTACATCCAGCCAACCGGCCACATGTTTACTCCCCCCTCTCATCCTCCTCCTCGTGTGTCTCGGATACCCCCGCCCCTCCCTAACACACCCGCTCTCTGGGTTTGTGGAAGATAATCCACCCTTGGGGGTTGATTATATTATCATGGTGGTGTTCTTTAGCACGGATTCATTCTTGGTCGGGTTGGACTGCCTGACTGACAAAGCAGCAAAAATTTGGACCAAAGATGGAAGATTTTTAAATTAACAGCTGTTTTTTTTGCCCTACTGTTGAAAATTCGACTAGTTGGACTCTTCCATGAGTAGAAGGCATGTTTTTAAAGGTAGATGTACTAATACCACCGTTTTGTCTGGTACTTTTCTACAAAAAAGTACAGTACCCGGTGCTGCTTTTTTAACCCAACTGGTTCCGCCCTGGGGCTCGAACCAGGGTCTGCTGAATAAGAGTTAGCCATTTAGCTAAAAGCCTGGACTGTCAACAAGATGTCCAACACGACTCTTAAAGAAAAAGTACACTTTTTGGGGGGGATTTTGCCCAGCATTCCCAATCTGTGAGACATGAATACACATGTATTTCTCTCTACTGTGCGTTCTAATGATATAAAAACAGAAAAAGACCCACACTGCCATACTTGAAGTAATAATAATAATACATTTTATTTAAAAGCGCCTTTCAGGACACCCAAGGTCGCTGTACAGAAGATAAAAGAGTAATAGTAATAGTAATGGAACATCCATAATGAATAATGTACAGTTTAAACAGGATTTAACCTTTTGTTTTGAATACATTAGCACACCAAAATGTTTACAAAAAAAAAACTTAGTTTACATCATATGTTATCATTATGGGCCGTTGTATGTAGGATTTTGTGGAGGAAAAACCCATCCATTTTGGGATAAGGCATATAATGTGGAAAAAGTGTTAGTACTGTGAATACTTTACAGATGCACTGTACATATTTTTTCTCTTCAACAAAGTATAAATCTTGTCTTGTTGGTTATACTAATGTAGATGATAGTCTTATTTTTCCATAACATTCACAAACCTGCCATATGTGTGAACTATTGACCATTTAACTCTAAAGTTGGCAAGCATAAGGCCATTCATTCATTGATTTTATTCGAGCGAGAGGCGGGGTACACCCTGGACTGGTGGCCAGCCAATCACGGGGCACATATAGACAAACAACCATTCACACTCACATTCATACCTATGGACAATTTGGAGTCGACAATTAACCTAGCATGTTTTTAGAATGTGGGAGGAAACCGGAGTACCCGGAGAAAAGAGGTAGAGCTGAGCGATTATGGTCCAAAAAGTCGTATCCCGATTTAGGTTGAATACCGACATAAGATTATATATAGACAATAGACAAAATGAAAGCCAAACATGGGTGTCAAGTTGTTTCAGGTAATATCAATATTGATATATTGCCCAGCCCTACAGCTTGGTAGAACTTGGTAGAACTTTGTCAAGTTCTATTGACATAGTCCCAATTCACAAGAGAACTTAAGGTACTTTTACACATTAAGCAGATTGGCCAGGAAAAAACTCTCTAGGGAAGAAACCTGGAACAGAACCAAGGCTCAAGTCCGTCTTGACCTGAACTGAGATGTGTCCTGAAGAAGGACATGTTGTTAGTCTGAGCACTCCTTTACAGTCCCAAGTTTTTGGTTAGTGTTGATATGAGCTTCGTTCCTTTCCTGCATGATCAGACTTTCTGTTGGAAAGTTTTATTGCTGCTTATTAGAAACGCATTGCCGGCTTATGAGTTCATCTTGTTTTTTTTTCTCTGCTTTTATTGTGAAATGTTACCTGCTGAGGCCTGTGGATGTTTGCATGCCTCGTCAGGCATGCATTTGGAGGTAGGATGTGGCCTCGAGCATTTTTAGTCGAGCCAAAGTTGACGTGTCTTTGTTGGCTTGTTCAGACTGACTGCGTCCTTGTCCACTTGTTGTGTAATGTATAGCTGGCAATGGTGGATGATGTGTCGTCATTGGGGGGACACGACCCCCCCCCCCCAGATTTTGCTCAATTAGTACAGTTTCCATTGAATATACATGTATACAACAAGAGGAAAGGAATCAAACACACAATTATACTATTATTATTAACATGTACAGTGTATATTTATCTTCCGCCGATCAGACATGGTGTCTGTCTCGGGCTTACTGAGCTCATTAAAGGGATTTAAGCGGTGGTGACTGGAGAGAGAAAGAGATAGAGACGCAGTCTTGACCTTCTATAATTGGACCTGCTACAGTCTCTTTGCGTTGCCTTCAACCTATGCGGATTGCTCTTATGGACACCGTTGACTTCATGAATTGTGCAAAGTGCAGCGACCATGCAGGACACTTTCTCGAGCAGTTTTTTGCTTTCCGGTTTCTGTTTAATTGCCACTTATTTTGTTTTCCTGCTGTTTTCTTTTAAGGAGTCCAAAGAGCATTCGAGTCAAGGAAACGGTGCTAGTACAGCAAACATGGACCAGCTTCTTGGAGGTATGTACTCATCATTCAAGCACTTTAATGTCGAACTAGCACTTCAACTATCCAACACTTGTTCTTCTTTTTCTAAACTAAACAATTTGTGTTTTTGAATGTACATTTGGTGCTACTGAAAAGATGGGATTTTAAGACATGTATGCAAACCAAATAGGCCTGGAAACCATGGTACCCGTTCATTTGTAATAATCCACTACTGCTCCATATATAAACATATTTTAGTTAGATGAAAGATGAGCTTTTACTTCATGTTCCCATCAACCCGGCGTTGAGAGAAATGGGAACAGGAACAGGAACAGGCAGGTCGAAGCGAGTTTACTGGAGAAAGCCGAGATGATGAATCACGGCTCTTTCCCCGCAATGTGTGTCATCTTATCTTTTCATCAGATGGAACTCTTGCCGAGTCGACCCCTCTCCGGGATAGGATGGCACTCTACCAAGCTGCCATATCCAAACAGGACATCAGTCCCACATCAGCCAGTGTGAGTACTGAAACCCCATGATTCCATGCAAATCAAATTCCACCACCAAGGAGGTTGTATTAAAGAGGACCTATTATGCTTTTTTTTATCCACTTTTCTGACCTATAAATGTAGCTAGAATGTTATTTTTGTGTTAAACGATGCCAAAATTTCAGATAATAAGGTTTGCTCATTTGGAAGTCAACCCTGAAAGAAGTTTGCGATGGCTTAAAACGCTCTGTTTGAGAAGGCGTGGTAAAACTGTTACTTTGTGATGTCACAAAGAGACGGACTGACTTCCTTTTAAATATAAACTATTTTTTTTTAGAAACTTTGGACTGTCCAGTCTCCACTTTCAGATCGGATTCAGGATCGAACACATATAGCTGTATGTTAAAAGTCGACATTTTACAAAAATACATCGCCGTTTATTATCAACAGCTAGCGGCACAAAGCGGAAGTCCTTTTATGAACTCGCGATTGTTACCAACCACAGCCGAGTGGGAGTGAGTGCCTACAGGTGGGCTGTGGGTGGAATAAATTAAAACCGACCACAAAATCCAAAGAAATACTGATGAATAGGTGCAGATTCTGGAAGAACTATAAAGCTTTGTGTGCTGGTTATCATGTGTAGCTGCTCTATAGAAGTCCACAACTCGATACAAAGGGCTGAAAAAATGACGACTCACTCACCACACAGACATGACGGTGAAATTGTGAGGCTGACGTGGACTTGTGAGGTCAGTGAGTCAGTCGAGTCGGTGGACTCGTTGCGCATGTGCAAGTTTCTCGGGTAAAGTAGATGCCGCATTGAGTGCTGACTCATGCGTTGATGTCACCGCCATATTGGATGTGGCAAGAGAAGGTGGAAAATAAAATACAATCTGACGGGATTAAGTTTCACAAGTAAGACTTCTGATTGTATTTACGGAACAGAGCTTTATCAAGTTTGGTATATTTCCTGGTGCAACTCAAAAGCACTTTTTGCACGATAGGGGACATTTTTTTTAATGTTTATGTTTTGTGTCTTACATCAGACTGATCTGCACGATACTTTCTGCAGCAAACAGAAGGAGAATGTACCACCATTCTCCTTGGATATGGTGAGGCTTCCTTAACGGAATGAATAACTGGTGAATGTGCTACACGTTACTGATGCTGTTATCTCTCGCTGCAGAGTCCAGATACGGAGTCAAACAGCAGAAAAAGCCTTAGTGCAGAGAGCAACGGTAAGTTTTATGTACAGTAAACCTCGGATATATCGGATTCAATTGTTCCCACTGGTTTTGTCCGATATAAGCGAAATCTGTTATATGCGTATACCGGAAAATGTCCGTTTTACGCATATATCGGATTTATATCCGGTATATGCGTAAATCTGATTTTATCCGGCACTTCCTTGACTATGTTTCCAATGTACCTGGACGCGCAGGCAACGCTGCAAATGACGTCGTATAGCGGCCTGTCACGATTCGGCGAATCGGAGCGCCACGATGCGGCCATCCGATATATGCGAGGGAAATTTAATGGAAATGCATTGGAACGGGACTGGAGATTTTGTCCGAAATAGGCGAAATCCGTTATAAAAAATCCAATATATGCAATGAATTTTTATTGGAAATGCATTCCAGAAAAATTGGTTCTTTTTTATCTGTCCGTTGTGAGCGAATTTCCGATATATCCGAGGTTTACTGTATAATATTTCTGTACAAGCCTGAACTCATTTGCTAGGACAGTTGATCATATGACAAAAACCATAATTGATACTCATAAATGAATCTGAATCAGATTTTTGATCAACATCTCAATAAAAGAGGCTGTAATGTAATATTACATTAGATTCAGATCATGAAGCTAGCGCTAGCGCTAAAGTGACTTTGGTTATTAAAACCATGGCAATGGCTAGATTAAAAAAAAAAAAAGAAAGCTGGTAAATTAAACTCTTACGATACATTTTTGTAAAACCGAATGTACCTTTTAGTCCATAATTGATACTCATAAATGAATCTGAATCAGATTTTTGATCAACATCTCAATTAAAGTGGCTGTTGTAATATTACATTAGATTCAGATCATGAAGCTAGCGCTAGCGCTAAAGTGACTTTGGTTATTAAAACCACGGCAATAGCTAGATAAAGAAAAAGAAAGCTAGTAAATTAAACTCTTATGAGCCATTTTTGTAAAACCAAATGTATCTTTAGTTGTACCATGCATTATCTCATCAGTTTTGACAGTTTATTCCTGTAATGATACTAAGTGACATGTTGCTCACCTTCACTGGGACAAGGACGGGCAAAGTTATGGGTTGACTGGGCCGCTGCTGAGTCATTTGTTGTTAAATCTGGTAAATTGGGAAAGACAATTGATTTAATACATGCGAAACATTTACTTGAGCTGAATAAATGTTGGTTAAAAGGAGTGGGATGTAGGATGTATAACACACCATGCTAATACGCTGCTTTTTTTGAATGGATATTAAGCTAACAGGCTAATATGCCAAGATACAGACTGGCGAGGCTCCAAAAAAAACAGGACACATATTGACACCCTTTCCGGTTGCCTCTATTCTCTCACCTTTCATTGTTTTACTTTTTTTTTTTTTTTTTTTTTTTACTTCCAGGCGTTATTTTAGCAAGTATTGTTTCACTGTCCTCTGCTGCCGACTAGCTGCAGTTACAAAGCACAGTAAGGGTAGTAGTGGACCAAACCATTTCATGTAGCTATAGGGGTGGTGGTCAGTCATGTTTTTTTTGTGGGGGCGATAAAAATAAAAAAACAAATTACCGAAAATGTGTACATTTGCAGGGATCCACTGTAGTGGAAATTGGTAAATTAAATATGAAATAGCACCTCAACGTGACCACATTGTATAATTGTTTGAACTATTTGCTTCCCCAGGTTCTGGTCCTGGCAATGCTGTGTGTTCTCTGGCCAAAACTCCGAGGGTAAGGCGCGATATACACACACACCCACACCCACACACTTTCATGAATAACTTTTACGTCTTATGTAGAATTTTCGTCTTCCGGTGAGGGAGACTTGCGTGTCCTGTCAGAAGACTGTCTATCCACTGGAGAGGCTGGTAGCCAATCAGCAGATTTTTCACAGCACCTGCTTCCGTTGCTGCCACTGCAACACCAAACTCAGGTAAGTGGGTTCGAATCCCAAAGACATTTGGTGAAATAACTTTATACTATATATATTTTTTAGTGAGCAGAAAACCATACAAAATATTAAAAATAAAACAGTTTGATCTGATTTGTTGAGCTAGAGAGGCAGACGGTAATGCTGTGGTGTATTTGTGGATACTATTTTAGCTTGAGCTCAACACTTTTACTATTACTAACTTTGGCTCCCCCTCCTGGTCAGTTTGGTGAATTACGCCTCCCTGCACAACAATGTGTACTGCAAGCCGCACTTCTGCCAGCTCTTCAAGGCCAAGGGTAACTATGATGAGGGCTTTGGCCACCGGCCCCACAAGGAACTGTGGGAGAGCAAAGGCGAGGGCGGGGAGATGACATCACCGCAGGCCAACGTTTATACCAAGACCCCCTCCCCTGGCTCTGAGCTGGAGAGCCCCAGCGTGGAGGACTCTCCGCTGGCCAAAGTCAATGTCCTGACTGCTACCATGGAGGCTTTGGGACAAGGATCCCCAGAGAAGACTGACAAACCCACTGAGACACGCAGGCTGAAAATCTCCTGGCCCCCACAAGCAGAAGGTGACACCAGCCATAATGGAGATACGGTGCATGCCACCAATGGGGCCACCAAGCCGATCCGTGCAAAGTGGCCCCCAGAGGACGACTTCTCCTCCTCAGCATCTGAACAAACTAAAGCTTCCTGCCAGCGGAGAAGCTCCTCCTTGAAGGAGCGTTGCATGCCCTTCACTGTGGTGGACCAAGCTCCTGCTGTTGCTGCTGAGACCAACAAGAAAGAGTCTCCACCTGCAGTGGACCAAGTGCAGGTAGAGGCGGAGGCCCAGAGCGTTGTCCTGCAGCATGATGGACCTACACTGGACAACCACACATCTGCTGAGGACATCTTCACTGATGTGAACAACAGCACTGGAGAGGATGGTGACGAAGACATGACTGAGAAGGATGTAGAAGACATGGAAGAAAGTGAGGAGATACTGGAGAATGAAGGTGAAGACGGGTCAGAGCTTCATCTTCCCTGTGAGGAGACTGAGGTGGTGCCACCTCATCAGGAGCAAATGGAGGAAGAAGATGGCGGTTTGGAGGAGATGGCGCCTCCCACTAAACACGAGACGCCTACTCCCGAGGAAGAAGCTGAGGAGGAGGTGGCGGCGGCCAACAGGTCGCAACAGGATGTGGGCTTCTGGGAAGGGGAAGTGGAGGAGGTGGAGGAGAAGGAGAAGGAGGAGGCGCTGACTGTGGAGGAAATCATCAAGCGAAATCGCTTCTATGACGAGGAAGAGGAGGATGAGGATTTCTAAAGTTGGCTGCGTTCCATTCTTTTGACTTTCTTGTTCCCTTGTCGCAGCGTTAAGGTTGAATGCTGCCGAGCTCTTGAAACTGTGCCTCTTTTCTACATTCCAAGCCATTCCAACATTTTAACTGTCCTTGTGTTCCTATGTTTTCATATTTAAGCCACCCGTATAATAATCAATATTGTTGCCTGAAGATGAGGCCCAATTCAAATTAGCCTAAAATAAATCCAAACAATTGGAAAAATAAGTGCTTTAGTTTTTAAATCCAAGGATCACTAAATGACTATTTCCACTCAGAATGTGCATTTACAAAATTATTTTTAAGATTTGTGACAATCTGATGTGAATGTAGTTTTTAAACCAAGGGTGCAAATAGCCTTGTTTTGCTACTGTTTAAATAAATTGTAAAGAAAATGCTGTTGTTGTCTGAGTCACTAATCTTGTATATATAATCATCCTTATCGTTTGCTCCTTTCCTGATTTCTTGTGTCAAATCATTAAACACATTTAAATATTAGTCAATGGAAAAAAGCAGCTTTTCAATGAAACCCATTATTAAGGGAGAAAATAAAAACAATATATTTTTCTGCACAAAATAAGATGAAAAATAAACAAATCAAGAATAAAAATAAATCAATCAGTAAAAAATAAATATAATAAAACTGCAAAAATAATAAAAACTTAAGAAAGCACATATAGTTGGTGGGTAGACAAATTATTTTTTTCAGATTAAAATGAACAAAGCATTATTAGAGCCCTGTAGACATGACAAAACACGACTATAGTCACATTTATACTCTTTATTTACAACATATTGCGCAATGGCAGGGTCTTGAGACACATGCTAACTCGCAAACTAGAGAGCTAGCGACCTAAACGGTAGCCTTCAAGTTATTTCCTTTCAACTTAAATAGCCAAAAACTTACCACTTCCACACGGATAGGGAGGATAACTATTAACAGTTATTTAACCTTTAACATGAACATTAATCAAACGTAATAATTTGTTTCTGGGTACATGATACCATACAGCATCCATATCAAAAACTTGCGCGGGCCGCACTAACATTAAACTTTCATATCAAGGCGGGGGCCTCAAACTAGTGTCCTGCGGGCCACATTTGGCCCGCGGGCCGCGTGTTTGAGACCCCGGATGTAAACAGTTTGCTGAAGACGAGGAGACCGAAGCTAGGGATTAGTGGGACCAAGATACTTGGTCTAGGTGAGGGTCGATAAAACCAGAATGGGCTCTGTGGTTGTTTTTATGACTGCATATTGTACGAGGTCACATTAGCGGTTTGGCTAATGTGATCTCTTTAACCACATCTTAAAGCAATTAGTGCATAAAAACAAAGCATATTCCCTCATTGCTTTATGTTCATTTCAATGTTCACCTATGAAGAAAACATACCTGAAAATGTGGTTCCAGCATGAAACCTCCTCATAGGAAAAGCATGCCTGTGCTCTTGTCAATGGGGGGCGTGCTCTACCATAAAGAGGGGGCGGTTCTGAACGCTGACATGACACAAGCGTTGATTCCGCTCTGTTTTCCTTGGAGTCCTGTCAAAAGTAATAAAGCGCAGCGAGGGTGTCAGACCTTAGTGATGACAACCACACACATCTGACAGAGAACAGATTGTATAGGAACTACAAGCAAATGTCCCCCCACGGGATTCCAACCATCAAGGTAATCCGTCTCTGATGATGAGGACATTAAAAGAGAGTGTGGGTCTTAAATAAGTGGGGCGAGGGGTGACTTTTAGCACCTCGCATGGCGACTGTAGCGACCAGACAGCTTTTTGCGTGAACATTCTACTAAGGGGATGCAAGTCCACCGTGACCTTGTCTTCATTACTCAGCATCCACACAGCGGGGAAGAGAAACCGCCAGGAGTGGGCGCCATCGCTCATCAACACACTAGCTTCCTGTTTCTTGTGGAAAAACACCTGTTAGGACACAGAGAGTGGAAAGATACACAATTTGGTTCTTCTTTGTTTTTGAAAACACTTATTGCAAATTCGGCATTTACATTACACACTCAATAAAAATATAAATGTACACTGGTTTTGTCAAGGGCGGCACGGCGGTCGAGTGGTTAGCGCGCAGACCTCACAGCTAGGAGACCAGGGTTCAATTCCACCCTCGGCCATCTCTGTGTGGAGTTTGCATGTTTTCTCCGGGTACTCCGGTTTCCTCCCACATTCCACGGGGAGAACATGCAAACAGAGATGGCCAAGGGTGGAATTGAACCCTGGTCTCCTAGCTGTGAGGCCTGCGCGCTAACCACTCGACCCCCGTGCCGCCCTTGACAAAATCAGTGTGCATTTATATTCCAAAAACATGCTAGGTTAATTGGCGACTCCAAATTGTCCATAGGTATGAATGTGAGTGTGAATGGTTGTTTGTCTATATGTGCCCTGTGATTGGCTGGCCACCAGTCCAGGGTGTACCCCGCCTCTCGCCCGAAGACAGCTGGGATAGGCTCCAGCACCCCCACGACACTCGTGACGAAAAGCGGTAGAAAATGAATGAATGAATGTTATCATGGGCTGCACGGCGGTCGAGTGGTTAGCGCGCAGACCTCACAGCTAGGAGGCCAGGGTTCAATTCCACCCTCGGGTATCTCTGTGTATAGTTTGCTATACTCCGGTTTCCTCCCACATTCCAAAAACATGCTAGGTTAATTAGCGACTCCAAATTGTCCATAGGTATGAATGTGAGTGTGAATGGTTGTTTGTCTATATGTGCCCTGTGATTGGCTGGCCACCAGTCCAGGGTGTACGCCGCCTCTCGCCCAAAGACAGCTGGGATAGGCTCCAGCACCCACCACAACCCTCGTGAGGAAAAGCGGTAGAAAATGAATGAATGTTATCATGGGCTGCACGGCGGACGAGTGGTTAGCGCGCAGACCTCACAGCTAAGAGACCCAAGTTCAATTCCACTCTCGGCCATCTCTGTGTGTGGAGTTTGCATGTTCTCCCCGTGCATGCGTGGGTTTTCCCCGGGTACTCCGGTTTCCTCCCACATTCCAAAAACATGCTAGGTTAATTGGCCACTCCAAATTGTCCATAGGTATGAATGTGAGTGTGAATGGTTGTTTGTCTATATGTGCCCTGTGATTGGCTGGCCACCAGTCCAGGGTGTACCCCGCCTCTCTCGCCCAAAAGACAGCTGGCATAGGCTCCAGCATCCCCGCGACCCTGGTGAATATAAGCGGTAGAAAATGAATGAATGAATAATTGGAGTATTTCAAGACCCAATAGAAATGTTAATTAGCTTACCTCACTGCTGATCAGTGATGACTTCTTTTTAGTTGAGGGATGATACTGTTAATACAAGTTAAAGAACAAGATTCTACGCAGCGGCATCATCATATGTCACAGAAAGTTCGATTCCAAGCAGCAAAGTGTGTCTCTACTGTGCTAACCAGCGTCACCATTTGTCTTGTTTGTTCTCACTGCAGAAATCTCGGAATTGCGTCATTTAATGTGAAAAATGCCATTAGTTCCCATGTTTAGTTGCAGCCAAATACAGTCGCGTTACGTATTCCCTGGCTGGCTGACAGTGTAAAACAAATAAGGAACAAGCGTGATGTCAGTCAAGTCAATGTTTACAATACGTGTCTCTACAAAGTCCGCCAGTGATCAAATATTATCCAGCTGTTACGAAGAGAACATCAACACACTTTTCAGCGTTGGTACAAAAGGGCTTCTTTCCAACTCGGAGAGCAAACACAGACGCACTAAAACAACAAGTGAAGTAGTGTGAAGTGTGTGTCTCACATATCAAACCTTTCACGTACCACCCACTTCAAAAAGGAGAGGCTTAGTCGCTATTGTGAGTGGAACCGGCGTCATACGTCTTCAACAATAACGGCAACATGGCGCAAAAAAGTGCGTGTAGGGATTGTTGCACACACACACACACACACACATACACATACACGCTAATGATGGCGCGATCGACCCTTGACACCCTCACACGTGCACGTGCGGCCCCACCAACAAAGACCTCTGATGTCACGGAGCGGTGCATTGAGGGTAATGTGTTCTGCTGAGTAAATATTGACAAATCCTAGGATTTTCTGTTCTCACCCACTTGGGTTTCAGAAACACATGCACTCACACCCACTCGGTGACCTCTCCGACCTGCAAACACGGGCGTGCAGCCACCCTGCAAGTTACACAAGCAAGAATACTTGATGGGATGTAATTCAGAGCCCGTGGCAAATTCTCCAAAAATGGTGAAGACACATTTCCTGTTTAAGACCAACAGTGTGCAAAAAACAGCAGTTTTCCTTAACGTGACTTTGCTCTCTTTCACCATTTTCCTAATCCAACTCCTTGTCCAAATTTAGATACTGGATGGGGCGGCACGGCGGTAGAGTGGTTAGCGCGCAGACGTCACATCTAGGAGACCAGGGTTCAATTCCACCCTCGGCCATCTCTGTGTTCTCCGTGTACTCCGGTTTCCTCCCACATTCCAAAAACATGCTAGGCTAATTGGCGACTCCAAATTGTCCATAGGTATGAATGTGAGTGTGAATGGTTGTTTGTCTATATGTGCCCTGTGATTGGCTGGCGACCGGTCCAGGGTGTACTCCGAAGACAGCTGGGATAGGCTCCAGCACCCCATGCGACCCTCGTGAGGAAAAAGCGGTAGAAAATAAATTAATGAATGAATGTTCTGAATGTCCGCCAAATGTGGCCCGCAGGACACTAGTTTGAGGCCCCCGCCTTGATATGAAAGTTTAATGTTAGTGCGTCCCCCGCGCAAGTTTGATATGGATGCTGTATGGTATCATGTACCCAGAAAAAATTATTACGTTTGATTAATGTTCATGTTAAAGGTTAAATAACTGTTAATAGTTATCCTCCCTATCCGTGTGGAAGTGGTAAGTTTTTGGTTTTTTAAGTTTAAAGGAAATAACTTGGAGGCTACCGTTTAGGTCGCTAGCTCTCTAGTTTGCGAGTTAGCATGTGTCTCAAGACCCTGCAGTTGCGCAATATGTTGTAAATAAAAAGAGTATAAATGTGACTATAGTCGTGTTTTGTCATGTCTACAGGGCTCTAATAATGCTTTGTTCATTTTAATCTGAAAAAAATAATTTGTCTACCCACCAACTATATGTGCTTTCTTAAGTTTTTATTATTATTATTATTATATTTATTTATTACTGATTGATTGATTTTCTTTATTCTTGATTTGTTTATTTATTTTTCATCTTATTTTGTGTAGAAAAATAAAAATTAAGATATTTGAGAACAGTGGAATGTTTTATCAGAGCTTTTATTGTAGAAAATCGGAACCAAAGCACCGAAAAAGTTTGTATATTTTTCTGTTTTTAATAAATGCGTTTTTTTTTTCACTTTGGGCATTATGATCTTATTGAATTATTAATACAATGAAGATCCAGAAATTACGACCTTCGGTAGAAAATGAGTGAATGAATGAATCTTGACGACTTTTATCACTCTTCTTTTGTAGAGCGAGATCACCACCCCTACATGTCAAAGATAAGCTTTTCTAAATCTATTAAGATGATTTTCTGTGCTTAAAGTGTGAAAACGTTGCCGGTTGCTAAGGTACTTCCATAACGGCGATGCTAACCTTCTCATTGCGATGACATGGAAGGTGAAAAAAACAAAACATTGACCCCCCCAGGAATGAAGCCTCCAACCTCATTCTGTACAGGATGAGCGGCCTCGAGCCACTCGGCCCGCTTCTGTCAGCCACATCAGCACCGGCGGGACCGGCAATGTGCTTTCTGATGTGACCCGCTTCTACAAGACCTGCTTTGTGGATGAACTTCCCAATTCAGCAGTTATTCTGGGACACGGATCTTACTCGTGCACCTTCAAATCTTCTTATCCATCACACAGGGTTAACTTTTATTTAGCTGTGTGACTTTGACATGAATACTATAACTCAGTGATTTTTTTTTTAATTGTCAGGTGTGCTGTGAGGAATTATCCAATATCACTTTTTATAATTAACATTTATTAATCATCATTTGCAAATATTATGTCAATAGCCACGTATACGTGGACCCAAATATTCCAATTGCATTCGGGTTATTTGCTCATTCATTCATTCATTCATTTTCTACCGCTTTTTCCTCACGAGGGTCGCGGGGGGTGCTGGAGCCTATCCCAGCTGTCTTCAGGCGAGAGGCGGGGTACACCCTGGACTGGTCGCCAGCCAATCACAGGGGCACATATAGACAAACAACCATTCACACTCACATTCATTCCTATGGACAATTTGGAGTCGCTAATTAACCTAGCATGTTTTTGGAATGTGGGAGGAAACCGGAGTACCCGGAGAAAACCCACGCATGCACGGGGAGAACATGCAAACATCCACACAGAGATGGCCGAGGGCGGGGACCGAACCCTGGTCTCCTAGCTGTGGGGTCTGCGCACTAACCACCAGACCGCCGTGCCGCCTGTTATTTGCTCAAACGGAAAGAATTTAACCTTTGTATACGCCTCATTCCGAAAGAATAGTGCCAATCCGAATGAATATATAACGGGATTAACAGGGGTGGAATATTCCTTTCCCCAATCCGACTGAGGTATCTTGTAGCCGAAAAAAAAAAGTTGAAAGTTGTCAGGGTGCGTTCTTCTTCTTCTGTACTTTATTGGCGGTTGGCAAGCAGCTTTGGTGTGCATTAGCGCCATCTGTGGAACAGAAACCTAAACCCTTCTATACGCCATTCACAAGTCCATAAGTCAAAAGAAAATATATATCTATATAAAACATGTACCCAGTTGAATTATAAAATATTAGCAAGCTTGAATTTGATCCTTTTCCTGGTTAAATTTATCATATCGCATGCTCAGATATGACGTAACACGCAGCTCCAGACGTTCTTCACTTTTAAAAATGGAGGCCAGCAATCGGCACTGGACTGATACGGAAAGTTGGTTTTTGATTTAAACTAAATTGTCAAGACTGGACGAAGGAAAAACTGGCAATGCGGAATTATTCCAACAAGTGAAAGAAAAACTCCAGGAAGTCGACTGGAAGCGACGCATGTAGACAAGAGGGGCGGCACGGCGGTCTGGTGGTTAGTGCGCAGACCTCACAGCTAGGAGACCAGGGTTCAATTCCCACCCTCGGCCATCTCTGTGTGGAGTTTGCATGTTCTCCCCGTGCATGCGTGGGTTTTCTCCGGGTACTCCGGTTTCCTCCCACATTCCAAAAACATGCTAGGTTAATTAGCCACTCCAAATTGTCCATAGGTATGAATGTGAGTGTGAATGGTTGTTTGTCTATATGTGCCCTGTGATTGGCTGGCGACCAGTTCAGGGTGTACCCCGCCTCTCGCCCGAAGATAGCTGGGATAGGCTCCAGCACCTACCGCGACCCTCGTGAGGAAAAGCGGTAGAAAATGAATGAATGTTATCATGGGCTGCACGGCGGTCGAGTGGTTAGCGCGCAGACATCACAGCTAGGAGGCCAGGGTTCAATTCCACCCTCGGCCATCACTGTGTGGAGTTTGCATGTTCCAAAAACATGCTAGGTTGATTGGTGACTCCAAATTGTCCATAGGTATGAATGTGAGTGTGAATGGTTGTTTGTCTATATGTGCCCTGTGATTGGCTGGCCACCAGTCCAGGGTGTACCCCGCCTCTCGCCCGAAGATAGCTGGGATAGGCTCCAGCACCCCCCGCGACCCTCGTGAGGAAAAGCGGTAGAAAATGAATGAATGAATGAATGAATGTAGACAAGAGATTGGAATATTCCTTTCCATGTATACCATTGTTTCCGGAAAAGTCATTCGGAAAGAGAAAACCTCCTCATGTAAACGTGGCTACTGTCGAGTGTCCGTGGTGTAAAGACTGGCAGAGCAATGTAATATCGGTCCGTGTGGTAACACCTAGCTCGTTCCTCCTATAGACTTAGTGATGTTTTCCAATGTATTCCAATTCCAATCCGTGGCTCAAATAAGGTTGAAAAACACTGATATAACTCACAATCATCCAAAATGAATCGTTATTATACCTTCAGAAAGTGTAGGAATGAAATCTAAAACAGGTCATAGAAACTGTTGCACACTAACATTCCGATAATCATCACATTCCAGACGTTCTGTATGATGAAGTATGATGAGTGAAAACACTCATCAGGAGAAGACAACCTCCAAATATCCGAACTAATCCCACACTGTATTCGTATCTGACACAACAATGTAAAACAAGCAGAAAAGAAAAAAAAAAAACATTGCCGCAGACAAGTGCTTCTCAAGAAAGCGTGCGGCTTTTGCAAGTAAATATTTACGTAGTTGTCATGGGACCCGTCCCCCCGGCATAAGGTACTGTTTAAACAATCTACGTGAGGAGGTAGACAGAGACACTGTATCATTGTGGCCCTCATGCGGGGCCCCTGTCACACCACAAAATCTTCTAACAGAGGAACAGGCGCAGCACTGCTAAAAATAGTCGAGTAGTCACAATGTCTTGTAGTGGAGGTGAGCAGCGGTGGAAGTGAAGGTTTGTGCAGAGTCGGGAAGACCTTCTCATTTCTGGAACAACTGGGTATTGAAAAAAAAAAATCAGATCAATGGTAGATGAAAATATCAATATTGCAACTCTAATTTCTATTCACATTTGACTGACATAATTATCTAAAGCTGCACGGTGGTGAAGTGGTTAGCACACAGGCCTCACAGCGAGGAGACCCAAGTTCAATTCCACTCTCGGCCATCTCTGTGTGGAGTTTGCATGTTCTCCCCGTGCATGCGTGGGTTTTCTCCAGGTCCATAGGTATGAATGTGAGTGTGAATGGTTGTTTGTCTATATGTGCCCTATGATTGGCTGGCCACCAGTCCAGGGTGTACCCCGCCTCTTGACCGAAGACAGCTGGGATAGGCTTCAGCACCCCCGTGACCCTCGTGAGTAAAAGTGGTAGAAAATGAATGTTATCATGGGCTGCACGGCGGTCGAGTGGTTAGCGCGCAGACCTCACAGCTAGGAGGCCAGGGTTCAATTCCACCCTCGGCCATCTCTGTGTGGAGTTTGCATGTTCTCCCCGTGCATGCGTGGGTTTTCTCCGGGTACTCCGGTTTCCTCCCACATTCCAAAAACATGCTAGGTTAATTAACGACTCCAAATTGTCCATAGGTATGAATGTGAGTGTGAATGGTTGTTTGTCTATATGTGCCTTGTGATTGGCTGGCCACCGCCTCTCGACCGAAGACAGCTGGGATAGGCTCCAGCACCCACCGCAACCCTTGTGAGGATAAGCAGTAGAAAATGAATGAATAATTTCTATTCTTGGCATTCAAATTTGACTTGACTTTGGTTAGCACACAGGCCTCACAGCTAGGAGACCCGAGTTCAATTCCACCCTCGGCCATCTCTGTGTGAAGTTTGCATGTTCTCCCCGTGCAGACTATTGTGTGAACATCGTGTTCAGATGCACGTGAGGATTGAATCTGTGTCCACGAACATCAGAATGACGTGCATTGAGAATTTCCAGCTTTAGAAACGAGGCGTGAACACTGAAGCTCCCCATCCGTTTTGAATCCATAAAGTAAGAAAATGATTTCATCCCATGACAACATGTTTCGATTAAATAAACGTTTTGGCAGAACCTGATCTGGGATCAGATTAGGCCCTGCCATCGGAGTAAATAACTGACCTTATTATCCTTGGTGAAGGATGGATCGTGGCGTTGGGGTACAACGTTCAGCTGCGGGTGTTGAGTCATCGCATGTGTGACTCATTGTTGAGGGGATCGGAAAGGGCGACAGGGTTAACGTGGAGCACTCGGCTGGTCGGATGGCTGCTTGTTTCTGATAGGCCCACGTGAGGGACACATGACCCACTGTAGAGCTAAACCAAGCCAACATGCACGCTAGGCTGGTTCCCAATAAAAGTACTCATAGTAAGGCCAGGGGACTATAAAACTACAAACTGTACAAAACGGGCTAGCCAGATGACTGGCAGGCAAGTCAATGATCTACATGACATGTGATCCGGGGCAACAGTGGATATGGCCTGCATGAAATGTGCTATTAATTAGACGGAACCAGAGCTAGAAAACTGATGAATATCACACTAGATTGCCAAGTATGAAAGTCCTAAAAGTCACTGGTTCAGAAACCCAACATAAAATATCATAGACTCCAGCAGTTGACTACACAAACTAAGAGGATATGGTGACACAACCCAAAATTAAAATATCATAGACTCCGGCGGTTGACTACACAAATTAAAATATCATAGACTCCAGCAGTTGACTACACAAACTAAGAGGATATGGTGACACAACCCAAAATTAAAAATATCATAGACTCCAGCGGTTGACTACACAAACTAACAGGATATGGTGACACAACCCGAAATTAAAAATATCATAGACTCCAGCAGTTGACTACACAAACTAAGAGGATATGGTCACACAACCCAAAATTAAAATATCATAGACTCCAGCAGTTGACTACACAAACTACGGGATATGGCGACACAACCCAAAATTTAAATATCATAGACTCCAGCAGTTGACTACACAAACTAGCAGGACAAGGTGACACAACCCAAAATTAAAATATCATAGACTCCAGCGGTTGACGACACAAACTAACAAGATATGGTGACACAACCCAAATTTAAAAATATCATAGACTCCAGCAGTTGACTACACAAACTAAGAGGATATGGTGACGCAACCCAAAATTAAAAATATCATAGACTCCAGCAGTTGACGACACAAACTAACAGGATATGGTGACACAACTCAAAATTAAAATATCATAGACTCCAGCAGTTGACTACACAAACTAACATGATATGGTGACACAACCCAACATTAAAATATCATAGACTCCAGCAGTTGACGACACAAACTAACGGGATATGGTGACGCAACCCAAAATTAAAAATATCATAGACTCCAGCAGTTGACTACACAAACTAAGAGGATATGGTGACACAACCCAAAATTAAAATATCATAGACTCCAGCAGTTGACTACACAAACTAAGAGGATATGGTGACACAACCCAAAATTAAAATATCATAGACTCCGGCGGTTGACTACACAAATTAAAATATCATAGACTCCAGCAGTTGACTACACAAACTAAGAGGATATGGTGACACAACCCAAAATTAAAAATATCATAGACTCCAGCGGTTGACTACACAAACTAACAGGATATGGTGACACAACCCGAAATTAAAAATATCATAGACTCCAGCAGTTGACTACACAAACTAAGAGGATATGGTCACACAACCCAAAATTAAAATATCATAGACTCCAGCAGTTGACTACACAAACTACGGGATATGGCGACACAACCCAAAATTTAAATATCATAGACTCCAGCAGTTGACTACACAAACTAGCAGGACAAGGTGACACAACCCAAAATTAAAATATCATAGACTCCAGCGGTTGACGACACAAACTAACAAGATATGGTGACACAACCCAAATTTAAAAATATCATAGACTCCAGCAGTTGACTACACAAACTAAGAGGATATGGTGACGCAACCCAAAATTAAAAATATCATAGACTCCAGCAGTTGACGACACAAACTAACAGGATATGGTGACACAACTCAAAATTAAAATATCATAGACTCCAGCAGTTGACTACACAAACTAACATGATATGGTGACACAACCCAACATTAAAATATCATAGACTCCAGCAGTTGACGACACAAACTAACGGGATATGGTGACGCAACCCAAAATTAAAAATATCATAGACTCCAGCAGTTGACTACACAAACTAAGAGGATATGGTGACACAACCCAAAATTAAAATATCATAGACTCCAGCAGTTGACTACACAAACTAAGAGGATATGGTGACACAACCCAAAATTAAAATATCATAGACTCCAGCAGTTGACTACACAAGCTGACAGGATATGGTAACACAACCCAAAATTAAAATATCATAGACTCCAGCAGTTGACTACACAAACTAACAGGATATGGTGACACAACCCAAAATTAAAAATATCATAGACTCCAGCGGTTGACTACACAAACTAACAGGATATGGTGACACAACCCAAAATTAAAAATATCATAGACTCCAGCAGTTGACTACACAAACTAACAGGATATGGTGACACAACCCAAAATTAAAAATATCATAGACTCCAGCAGTTGACTACACAAACTAAGAGGATATGGTGACACAACCCAAAATTAAAATATCATAGACTCCAGCAGTTGACTACACAAACTAACAGGATATGGTGACACAACCCAAAATTAAAAATATCATAGACTCCAGCAGTTGACTACACAAACTAATTGGGTATGGTGACACAACCCAAAATTAAAATATCATAGACTCCGGCGGTTGACTACACAAATTAAAATATCATAGACTCCAGCAGTTGACTACACAAACTAAGAGGATATGGTGACACAACCCACAATTAAAATATCATAGACTCCAGCAGTTGACTACACAAACTAACAGGATATGGTGACACAACCCAAAATTAAAAATATCATAGACTCCGGCGGTTGACTACACAAATTAAAATATCATAGACTCCAGCAGTTGACTACACAAACTAAGAGGATATGGTGACACAACCCAAAATTACAAATATCATAGACTCCAGCAGTTGACTACACAAACTAAGAGGATATGGTGACACAACCCAAAATTAAAATATCATAGACTCCAGCAGTTGACTACACAAACTAACAGGATATGGTGACACAACCCAAAATTAAAATATCATAGACTCCAGCGGTTGACTACACAAACTAACAGGATATGGTGACACAACCCAAAATTAAAATACCCCTGATTCTGCATTATTTTAAAAAATGTATTATACAAGTATTGAATGGGGACTCAGTATCGGACGATACTCAAAATCAAAAAAACAGATAAACCTGATCGGGACATCCCTCGAAGGAATGATTTAAATATCTGCACGAGAGCCTGCCCATTAACCCAATCATGACAAAGCCAATCTCACAAACCCAGAGTGTAAAAACCACATACACCATTTGAGTCTCTAACAAAGAAGATTAATGGGAGTTATGCCGGGGTGTGCACATTTTTGTGGTGTCCGGCACACGGTTGCCAAACCAGACAGACCGCAGCACTAGACCTCTGGGAAAAGGCTGGTGAGAACCGTCCATCACTCAGCAGCGGTCTCATCCACAGACCCTGGTGAGGCTCGCACCTCGGACTGTTTATAGTAATACTAATGTAGTAATGTAATACTAAGTAGACGCGAGATCTACAAAGGCATAGTGGGACATTCCACCCTCGGCTATCTCTGTGTGGAGTTTGCATGTTCACGCATGTTTCATGCGTGGGTTTCCTCCCACATTCCGAAAACATGCTAGGTTAATTGGCGACAAATTGTCCATAGGTATGAATGTGAGTGTGAATGGTTGTTTGTCTATATGTGCTCTGTGATTGGCTGGCCACCAGTCCAGGGTGTACTCCACCTTTTGCCCGAAAACAGCTGGGATAGGCTCCAGCACCCCTGCGGACATGAATGAATGACTAATTTAAAAATATATATTTCTGATTGTTTAAAGCAGGGGTCTCAAACTCAATTTACCTGGGGGCCACTGGAGCTAGGGTCTGGGCAAGGCTGGGCCGCATCAGGTTTTCCCCAAAAAACCCCCCCAAAAAAAACGCATTTATTAAAAACAGAAAAATATACAAACTTTTTCAGTGCTTTGGTTCTGATTTTCGACAATAAAATCTCTGATAAAACATTCCACTGTTCTCAAATATCTTAATTTTTATTTTTCTACACAAAATAAGATAAAAAAATATATAAACAAATCAAGAATAAAGAAAATCAATCAATCAGTAATAAATAAATATAATAATAATAAAACGGCAAATAATAACAACTTAAGAAACCACATATAGTTGGTGGGTAGACAAATTATTTTTTTCAGATTAAAATGAACAAAGCATTATTAGAGCCCTGTAGACATGACAAAACACGACTATAGTCACATTTATACTCTTTTTATTTACAACATATTGCGCAACTGCAGGGTCTTGAGACACATGCTAACTCGCAAACTCGAGAGCTAGCGACCTAAACGGTAGCCTTCAAGTTATTTCCTTTCAACTTAAATAGCCAAAAACTTACCACTTCCACACGGATAGGGAGGATAACTATTAACAGTTATTTAACCTTTAACATGAACATTAATCAAACGTAATAATTTTTTCTGGGTACATGATACCATACAGCATCCATATCAAACTTGCGCGTTGCATTAAACTTTCATATCAAGGCGGGGGCCTCAAACTAGTGTCCTGCGGGCCACATTTGGCCCGCGGGCCGCGTGTTTGAGACCCCTGCTCTACAACGTCTTCCTGTCATTGTCATATCTGGCCCAAAATCTTCTCTGAGCATCTCCCACATGGGGTTAACACAAACCTAATCACAGACGTCACTTGGCATTAAGAAGAGTCTCCAAAAGCACATTGAACATGCTGTCCATAAAAAAAAATAAGTTCGGTGCACTTTGAGTGGGTGTGCTGCAAATCCCAGCAAATATTCACTGCTAAAAGAGGAAAAATGATGGCAACTATAAACAATACTGACAAATGATCCTGTTTTCCAGTAATATGCACTGTAAAGTCCAAAAAAAGCAGTCACTTGACTATCCAGACACAGGATGAAACCCAATGTTACAGATGGCTCCTAAAAAGATACTGTGGCAGTGGATGGACGTGGAATTAAGAGTGGGCGATGGTGTAATAACTACCTCCTCATTAGCTGCTGCTTCTGTTCTCACATCAGGCAGTAGTTGATAGCTTATCTCCTAGCGCTGATGCCTACAATTGAAGGCTGTGGGAGTTTTGTAAATTGATAAAGTTGGCAGATCTGTCGTCACTAATTTTTTATGTTAATATGCTCTTATAATAGCAAAGCATATATACAATAGCATAGCATAGCATAGTAAAATACAATTGCTGCAGCTTCTGCTTGGACATGAACATGGCAGCAGCTGTTGAACTCCAAGCGAGTGATGCTGGGAACACTGACATAAGTTGGATTGCAAGGTTTATAGCGTGTGTATATAGTTTTAAGTTTAGGTTTATAGTGCATTCCTGCGTCACTGCTACAGTAAACCTCGGATATATCGGATTCAATTGTTCCCACTGGTTTTGTCCGATATAAGCGAAATCTGTTATATGCGTATACCGGAAAATGTCCGTTTGACGCATATATCGGATTTATATCCGGTATATGCGTAAATCGGATTTTATCCGTTATAAAAAGGCACTTCCTTGACTATGTTTCCAATGTACCTGGACGCGCAGGCAACGCTGCAAACGCTGCAAATGACGTCGTATAGCGGCCTGTCACGATTCGGCGAATCGGAGCGCCACGATGCGGCCATCCGATATATGCCAGGGAAATTTAATGGAAATGCATTGGAACGGGACTGGAGATTTTGTCCGAAATAGGCGAAATCCGTTATAAAAAATCCGATATATGCAATGAATTTTTATTGGAAATGCATTACAGAAAAATCGGTTCTTTTTTTATCTGTCCGTTGTGAGCGAATTTCCGATATATCCGAGTCCGATATATCCGAGGTTTACTGTACTTCAATATCCATCCGTTTTCTATGCCGCTTATCGTCAACAGGGTCGCAAGTATGCTGGAGCCTATCCTAGCCAACTTTGAACGAAAGGCGGGGTACACCCTGGACTGGTGGCCAGCCAATCACAGGGCACATATAGACAAACAACCATTCACACTCACATTCATACCTATGGACAATTTGGAGTCGCCAATTAACCTAGCATGTTTTTGGAATGTGGGAGGAAACCGGAGTACTCGGAAAACCCATGCATGTACGAGAGAGAGCATTCAAACTCCAAACACAGATGCCAAGCAGAGAATCTAACCCAAGTCTTCCCGATCTGGCCTACGTGCTAACCACTCAGTATTTCAATATTAAGTGTTTTATCATTCACAGATTGATTGGTCTGATTGGTTTGTGGCTACCCTGCTTGTCTTTAAATAAGAAATATTGTCATGTTTTGCTCTCGCAAAATCTTGTGACCCCCCCTAGTCAATTCCCTATGTAGCATCTTTGTGAGAAGTCCTTTGTCAGTTCTTACTGGCCAGCATTCAGAAAGCTACCATTACAAACAGTCATCCTTTCTCCTGGAGGGCGTACCATAGTTTGGGAATCCTTGACCCCTATAGAATAATCATGCGTCAATCACAGCATGATCAATAAGAAGCATTTCTGTGTGACCGGTGGACTTTTTGTGTGTTTTCCTCTCTGTTTTGGATATCCTGCTATTTGTCTCTCACTTAAGTCTGTCACTTTGTCTCCAGGCGCCAACAAAAATAACGAGTGGCACAACTTTTAGACAAGATCACAGCATGACTCAGTGCTAATTGCCAGAGATTGTATCTGTCTTCAAGGCTGAACCTCCATTAGCGGAGAAGCACACAACAGAAAAAGACAGGAGGAGGGATCCAATGATAGTGTCCTGCTGTACAACCCTCTGGATCAGGGGTCTCAAACTCAATTTACTTGGAGGCCACTGGAGATCGGGTTTGGGTGAGACTGGGCCGCATCAGGTTTTCCAAAAAAAAAAAAAAAACGCATTTATTAAAAACAATTTTTTTTAAAAAACTTCGCTTTGGTTCCAATTTTCTAGAAGAAAAGCTCTGATAAAACATTCCACTGTTCTCAAATATCTTACTTTTTATTTTTCTACACAAAAAAATATGAAAAATAAATAAACAAATCAAGAATAAAGAAAAACAATCAATCAGTAATAAATAAATCAATATAATAATAATAATAATAATAAAACGGCAAATAATAAAAATTTAAGAAACCACATATAGTTGGTGGGTAGACAAATTATTTTTTTCAGACTAAAATGAACAAAGCATTATTAGAGCCCTGTAGACATGACAAAACACGACTATAGTCACATTTATACTCTTTTTATTTACAACATATTGCGCAACTGCAGGGTCTTGAGACACATGCTAACTCGCAAACTCGAGAGCTAGCGACCTAAACGGTAGCCTTCAAGTTATTTCCTTTAAACTTAAATAGCCACAAACTTACCACTTCCACACGGATAGGGAGAATAACTATTAACAGTTATTTAACCTTTAACATGAACATTAATCAAACGTAATAATTTTTTTCTGGGTACATGATACCATACAGCATCCATATCAAACGTGCGCGGGCCGCACTAACATTAAACTTTCATATCAAGGCGGGGGCCTCAAACTAGTGTCCTGCGGACCATATTTGGCCCGCGGGCCGCATGTTTGAGACCCCTGCTCTGGATGCTTTATTCCTCCCATTGCCTCTGATAATACACTCCTTTCATATACTTCTAAATTAATTTCAAAAAGAAAATGACCTTTAAATGTCATTAAAAGCCCACACATTCCTGATGCAGAGATTTAAGTATAGAATTCCACTAAAACAAAGTAAACCACATTAACCCAGCACCTACGTGGAGAAGTGTAATGAAAAATTGGGTCATTGCTTCCAGACAGCGTGCAACATTTGGGGCAAGAACATCAGGGAAACATTATCAGCTCCATTTCACGAGCCCACTGGGGAAAAGGAAATGGAGATGGATGGAGCGAAAGCAAGAGGCGGATGAGGACAGATTGAGACATCAGCAGAGGAAGACGTGGAGACATCCAAGAATGCAGCTACCGCTCCAAGCCTGAAACCTGTTTGAGGCGCCAAATGTGCTTCTTTCTTTTCATCTGACCGCAAAGCCTGACCATTCATCAGACTGACTGACATCTGAGCTTCAAAAGGTGGGGCGGGGGCGGGGGGGGATTGTGTGCTGCCCAATTGATGACCCTCTTTTGCAGATGACATGCTACAGGCCATAATGTTCTGATTTGACCCGCACACTTACTTGTGATTAATGGATCTTACTACCAAACATCAGTTTCATGGATGTCTTCAAGAGCTCTAAACACTAAAAGGTCTCATCCGTGTGATTTATCGAATATAAAATCTTCAGCTTAGTCATGGAACTGAATGAGAGAGTCGGTTGCTCAACAGCTTTGACATGAGATTAGACTTGACGTTACATCAAAAGATAAACGACAAAATGTGTTTCAGGCTTATTATCTTGTCCAGGAAAGTAGCTGGTGTGGAGTGAGTGGCGGTAGTAATAGTTTTGGTGTGTATGCGGGACTGGTTGTCAAAGGAGTGGGACTGAAGTCTACCATGGCGCATGAAAAAAAGGGGACCGATATATGCACCTTGGGGGACCTCATGGTGATTTTGAGTTGTTGTGATAGATCAGCATTTCAAACAAGGTCATCGTCGGCGGTGTGTGCTGTCATTTGTTAGGCTTGAGACACCTCTGAAATTTTCCGTCAAATTTCCGTCAAGTTTTCCAGGTCTGGAGAAGGTAGAGCAAGTGGTATCTACACCGGATCGTCTACTTCGGAAGTTTTCCTGGAAAACTTGACAAACTTTGTGGGACAAAATTTTCCATACTGCCACGCAGATGGCTGTATCTTTCTAGTCTTTCTTTCAGTCGATGTGCCAGTTTCAATAAGTAAATCCATATTTTATTACTAGATCTATTATGGGAATTTTAGAATAATAGTATAGGGTTTGATTCCATGGCTAAATAAGGTGCAATCACTGGTCTTGCATATAGCTGTCAGTGTCACTTATTGGTAGTCAACAAAAAAGATTTAAAAAAGATTGAATTCTGGTATACAAGACACTTTTTTACCGCTTATCCTCATGAGGGAGCCTATCCCAGCTGTCTTCGGGCGAGCCAATCACAGGGCACATATAGACAAACAACCATTCACACTCACATTCATACCTATGGACAATTTGGGTCTAGCATGTTTTTGGAATGTGGGAGGAAACCGGAGTAAAAACCCACGCATACACGGGGAGAACACGCAAACTCCACACAGAGATGGCCGAGGGTGGAATTGAACTCGGGTCTACTGTACATCTACTCTAATCCTACGAAGAATTCATTTTCTACCGCTTTTTCCTCACGAGGGTCGTGGGGGTGCTATCCCAGCTTTCTTCGGGCGAGAGGCGGGGTACACCCTGGACTGGTGGCCAGCCAATCACAGGGCACATATAGACAAACAACCATTCACACTCACATTCATACTTATGGACAATTTGGAGTGGCCAATTAACCTAGCATGTTTTTGGAATGTGGGAGGGAACCGGAGTACCCGGAGAAAACCCACGAATGCAAACTCCACACAGAGATGGCCGAGGGTGGAATTGAACCCTGGTCTCCTAGCTGTGAGGTCTGTGCGCTAACCACTCGACCGCCCAAAAAAAAACTGTCAGCCCAAAAATATGGCACAGTCTGAAGTTTCTCAAGAAAAGAGGTAACTTCAAGATGTCTCTCAGTAGTAAATAGCTTTAGCATTTTAGCATTAGGTTTAGTACAGGTTCTGAATGTGGCCACTAATTGTGGTGGGAAACGGGTATTAGCAACCCCAGCTGTCTGTATGCAAGCTGTCACTTTCTTGGCTTTGTGTTTTAATTGATTGTGATGTCACAGCCAAGATGGCCTCAGTTCAGAAAACTCACTTCATTTCACTCGTAGAGTTGTGTACTGAGGCAGTATGACAAAAATGTGTACTTTTATCTTCTTATTGCTTGTTTGAAAACTTTTTCTGATGTCAAGACTGTGAAGGTTAACTGTGAAGGTTTGCTATGAATCGAATCATCCATAGAGTCTGCGTTGCCTTCATTAGGTTCTCAGAGCAGATGACGATCTCCCACTTTGAACAATGCCGTGATCTCCACACTTGCTGAAGTGCTTTCTGACCAGCTGTGCACTGAGACAGAAGCAGGCAAAAAAAAAACACGTGCTCATTTGGCCATAAGTGTGCGTCTTCTCTAAGGGCCTGAGTTTATGGAACAAAGAATGACATCTCCCTGTCCAAAAAAAAAAAAAAAAAAAATTGTTGTCTTGCCAATTTGTTGAATGATGATTGGCTTGTCAAGTTGTTGTCTCTGGCAGTCGTCCTGTCATCTGAAACTGTTTCCCAAAATTGAAAACATGTTCTCATTTTGCAAAAGTCCCTGAAATCTGACTTGAACAGTCCATCTATATGAAGCGTACACACCCCCCGATAATATGTAAATATTTTCCAACAAGTATAATTACACATTATACACGCCTGACAAATCTTAAGACCAATTGAAAAATAGCTCAAATTTACCTTTTGCATATTTGGATTTTGGTCAAGTGGTTAGCGTGAAGACCTCACAGCTAGGAGACCCGAGTTCAATCACACCCTCGGCCATCTCTGTGTGGAGTTTGCATGTTCTCCCCGTGCATGCGTGGGTTTTCTCCGGGTACTCCGGTTTCCTCCCACATTCCAAAAACATGCTAGGCTAATTGGTGACTCCAAATTCTCCACAGGTCCAAAGGATTTGAATGAGCACCAAAAGTAGTTTTTGCACTATTGAATGTAAACAATAGTATGTTATAAAAGCCAATAAGGAATGAATTGTATTTTTATTTTAAATATCTGGTTTCGTATGTCCATTTTGTTCCTCCCACATTCCAAAAACATGCTAGGTTAATCGGCGACTCCAAATTGTCCATAGATCCAAAAGAAAAAGGATTTGAATGAGCACCAAAACTAGTTTTTGCACTATTGAATGTAAACAATACTATGTTATAAAAGCCAATAAGGAAAGAATTGTATTTTTTTTAATTTATTTTTATATCTGGTTTCGTATGTTCATTTTGTTCCTCCCACATCCCAAAAACATGCTAGGTTAATTAGCGACTCCAAATTGTCCATAGGTATGAATGTGAGTGTGAATGGTTGTTTGTCTATATGTGCCCTGTGATTGGCTGGCCACCAGTCCAGGGTGTACCCCGCCTCTTGTTCAGAGACAGCTGGGATAGGCTCCAGCATACCCGCGATTTTAATCAGCGGCATAGAAAATGAATGGATGGAAAATTTGACATTTTCCATCCTTTCCATCCTAGATTCCCTTTGTAAAGGAATCAGGTATAAATTATTATTATTATTACCCAGCTCCAGCATACCTGCAACCTTATAATAATAATAATAATAATACATTTTATTTGTATAGCGCTTTTCAAAATACAGTTGAATAAAAGCAAGTAAACACAGTAAAAGATACATTAAAATACAACATTCATTAGTTAATACACAGTTAAAACATGAGTAAAAGTGTAAATCCAGAACCCTAGTAAGGATAAGCGACATATAGAACATGGCTGTATGAATAAAGATAGTTATGCCAAAAAAGGTAGGAATCATCAGTAATGTTATATTTGAGTCCTATTCTCATGATGGCAAAGAAGAGGTGTCACAGCCACTCTCTGGATGCTACTTGTATTTGTCTCTGTGGCAGCAGCCCAGCAAAACAAGACTTGCACACCATCATCACCATTCTCACCCTTCTGATTTATCGGAGCGAGGGAAGAGAGACTAGGATTTGTCAGCTGTCTCTGTGAGACATGCTTTGCTCAAGGCTATGTCTCCATCCGCTTGCATTACTCAGCAGCAAAAAAGGAAAAATAGGTGTGACTGCCCATCAAACTGTTCCCAACAGAGCACAGGCTGTCAATTTAGCTGGCATGAAGCCGTGGTTTATCATAGCGGTTCCGAACATTGTCTGGGTTTTAAATGAGCTACCTTGCTTTTTATAGACATTATTTTTTTGTATAGTAAGATGCAGGAATTGTAGAACTTTTCTACCCAGATCGAACTTTGGAAAGGTTTTCACTGAATAGTAAAATAAATGGTTTATATAATTTAATGTGGTTGAATTGTTTTTGAGGCGGCACGGCGGTCTGGTGGTTAGTGCGCAGACCTCACAGCTAGGAGACCAGGGTTCGGTCCCCGCCCTCGGCCATCTCTGTGTGGAGTTTGCATGTTCTCCCCGTGCATGCGTGGGTTTTCTCCGGGTACTCCGGTTTCCTCCCACATTCCAAAAACATGCTAGGTTAATTGGCCACTCCAAATTGTCCATAGGTATGAATGTGAGTGTGAATGGTTGTTTGTCTATATGTGCCCTGTGATTGGCTGGCGACCAGTCCAGGGTGTACCCCGCCTCTCGCCCGAAGACAGCTGGGATAGGCTCCAGCACCCCCCGCGACCCTCGTGAGGAAAAAGCGGTAGAAAATGAATGAATGAATTGTTTTTGTAACTGTGACATGTAACGTTGCATCAACTGTAACTGCAGAGGACTATAAGTTATTTATTTATTGTTAAATGATCAAGATCAGCTCCTCGCATGGGAACCTATTGGCACATTGCATTTCTGATTTGTTTTCCATTTGTCACTAAGCAACAGAGAATAACAGACTTGAAAATAATATCTTATTTGAGGCGCGTGTAATTTTTTTCTGGACTGAAAAAAACTGGAAAAGTGGCTGGCTTGTGAAAGCTCGCACACCCAGGTGGGGTTACACACACACACACACACACACACACACACACACACACACACACACTCGTGCGAGTGTGTGCAAACAAAAGTCACATTCAAGAGGTAATTTTGTCCACCCCCACACTGTCTTGTCATTTTGGACTTTCACACTGAGTTTGTATTGTTAATTATGATCTTACTTGCTCAATCACAGAAATGTTCTCAGCAATATGACTTGTGGTTGCTTAGCTAACTATGTATCCACCAATAGCATCTCAGTTTCATATGTTTTGATGATAAAGCTTAATGTAGATCTGAAAAGGATTACATAATCATTATCGTTGTGGTTGTTCATACTTGTAGGATATTCATTGAGCCACGTAGGTATGAATGTGCCGAAGCCATCTTCACCACTTGGAGCAATGTTCCCAATAGCATATAGCAATAGCATTACTGAGTCCTACTGAGGTTTTTCTTTTGTTCTGGATTGGAGATTTTGTTTGCAATTTTGATGCGATGGTGTTAAACTTTTGATCAGCTGATGAAGAGCCTATTGGTTTTTGTCACACTCCCCCCTTCTGGCTTTTGAATATTGTACCTCTACTTAAAACCTCATTAAGATCCAAATATTCAGTCATTTTCTACCGCTTACCACACCATGGACTGGTCGCCAGCCAATCACAGGGCACATATAGACAAACAACCATTCACACTCACATTCATACCTATGGACAATTTGGAGTGGCTAATTAACCTAGCATGTTTTTGGAATGTGGGAGGAAACCGGAGTACCCGGAGAAAACCCACGCATGCACGGGGAGAACATGCAAACTCCACACAGAGATGGCCAAGGGTGGAATTGAACCCTGGTCTCCTTGCTGTGAGGTCTGCGTGCTAACCACTCGACAGCCTATTGGTTTTTGTCACACTCCCCCTTCTGGCTTTTCTGGCATATTGTACCTCTACTTAAAACCTCTTTAAGATCCAAATACTCAGTCATTTTCTACTGCTTATTCTCACAAGGGTTGCAGGTATGCTGGAGCCTATCCCAGCTGTCTTCAGGTGAGAGGCCGGGTACACCCTGGACTGGTCGCTAGCCAATCACAGGGCACATATAGACAAACAACCATTCACACTCACATTCATACCTATGGACAATTTGGAGTGGCCAATTAACCTAGCATGTTTTTGGAATGTGGGAGGAAACCGGAGTACCCGGAGAAAACCCACGCATGCACGGGGAGAACACGCAAACTCCACGCAGAGATGGCCGAGGGTGTGATTGAACTCGGGTCTCCTAGCTGTGAGGTCTTCACGCTAACCACTTGACCAAAATCCAAATATGCAAAAGGTAAATTTTAGCTATTTGTCAACTGGTCTTAAGATTTGTCAGTCCCCGGAGAAAACCTAGTCATGCACGGGGAGAACATGCAAACTCCACACAGAGATGCCATCGCCATGACAATACAGAAAAATCAGAGGATGAATTAGAGCATTGATACCAGATTGATATGTCGATAGTACGCCTGACAGCCACATTGCCTTCACGTATAAATATACTACGAGTCAACGCCATGCTGAATTTGATCTGCCAGCGATCAATTGTCACGTAGTGTGATAACATTTACACCTACCATTCATTTCACAATTCAATAAGCAGACACTTTGCAGGCGTCATCAGTCAAATCGTTGCTCTTAAGTTGCTTTTTTTCGAGTCAAGAAAACGTTCTGCGTTTCACTGGCACCTCATCACTCACCGGACACATGTGGTTGTTCATCACCCTTTCAGTGTAGTTCGTTATATCAGCATTAGCACTGCTGAGGAGACGATGCCCAAATCAACATTCACTTCTAAAGCCACCACTCATTGCCAGATGAAAACTAAACATGAACGATGAGCACGTTCTTCACTCCCTTAATTCACTTGAACACGGTCATTCGAAGTAACTAACGCCAACTTTTAAGTGGAGCCATTTTTCATTGTGTGCGTGGTATTAAATAGTCGCCGTAGTGTTGAGTCTGTGTAACCAGTATTACGCCCACAGAAGTTGATGACGACATAGGCGACATACACAGCTGGGTCTTTACTATACAAGCAACCTCGTGTACTCATATGTCGTAATGATAACTGTTAGCTAGTAAATAATATGTAAAACAGGAATGGGATGCAATATGACACCCATATATAAGTCCCAAACATATTATGAAATACAGGTCACTATTTAACTGCACAGTACCCGAGTGGTTAGCGTTCAGGCCACACAGTTAGGAGACCGGATTTTGATTTCGATTCCACCCTCGGCCATCTCTGTGTGGAGTTTGCATGTTCTCCCCGTGCATGCGTGGGTTTTCTCCGGGTACTCCGGTTTCCTCCCACATTCCAAAAACATGCTAGCCTGCAACCCTCGTGAGGATAAGTTGTAGAAAGTGAATGAATGAATGCCATTTACATTGGCGCCATTATGTGCCATTATGGTACACAGCTGTGGTATGCATCCCTGCAGAGGGCAATTCAATTCCATAGAGATTGCAGAGTACTGAAGATGGACAAAAATGAAGCATTTTACTATACCTACTACCTGCCATCTTGTATGAGTTGCTGTAATGAAAAAGAATATTGCAATGCAGAAGAATCATTCATTTTCTACCGCTTTTTCCTCACGAGGGTCGCGGGGGTGCTGGAGCCTATCCCAGCTGTCTTTGGGCGAACGGCGGGGTACACCCTGGACTGGTCGCCAGCCAATCACAGGGCACATATAGACAAACAACCATTCACACTCACATTCATACCTATGGACAATTTGGAGTCGCCAATTAACCTAGCATGTTTTTGGAATGTGGGAGGAAACCGGAGTACTCGGAGAAAACCCACACCATGCACGGGGAGAACATGCAAACTCCACACAGAGATAGTCGAGGGTGGAATTGAACCCTGGTCTCCTAGCTGTGAGGTCTGCGCGCTAACCACTCGACCGCCGTGCCACCCCAAATTGAAGAGAAAAATGGGAAAGTTATAACGTCTGGTCCTCTGGTTGATATGTAATAATTAATGTCATTTTTTTTTTCAACCAGTCGTGGTTCAATGTCTGCAGACTGTGACATGAAAGATATACTTGGGAGGATTAAATATGAAATTCCCAGTGCAGATAATAAATTCTGTACATAAATAAGACTCAGACTCGGTCCCTTCACAGTGTTTCGGCAATTTGTCTTATTACTAATCCTAATGTCAGCAGTACGAGAACATTCCCACACTGAACTGCAAAAAACACCGTAAATGTGACCACAATCCAAAACCGGCAAGATCAGACACAGACATCATTTAAAGTGAAACGTCGACTTTCGAGAGTATTAAGCACCGTTGTCAACAACGACAAATTGGCAAAAGGAACCATAGTTGAAGTATTTTATTAAGTACAAAACAAACAGCGAGTTGGCAGAAACCATGAACAAGCCTCAAGAAGCCACATGGTGATCTCTCTCTGTCAAAAGACACAATGTATATACTGTGTGCAATGTGTACTTGCTATGTTTTAAAAGGCATCGCTCCACTCAAGGAACACAAAAAAAGCTGCTGATATTTATTTAAGTATATAGATTTACTGCTATGAAGGCTTGGGCTATATTGACCAAACACTCCTGATATATTTACATTGATATATGACAGCTCTACTTGTATGCGAGGCCATTATTTCAGACTCAGATCAAGGGATGACGTTTATCGTCTATCATCTACTGTTGCCTGCTTGTTAAAACCTTTGACGCTCTTTTGTGATTAAGGGCTATATAAATAAACTTGACTTAACTTGACTTGACGGATTTACCTGTGCACAGTCAGCTATGAGATGAAATCAGTTAATAATACAAATACTGTATTATCCATGTTTAACACAAGTCTAACACCATATTTGCTTTGTTCCGAAAGCAGAAAAAAAACCCAACATTGCATTGTTGCTTTAAAAAAATGATGCAGCAAAAGTAATTCGCCTGCGTCTTACCCTGACGTCATAAAGTCGACCCCAGTCGTCATCGTTTGCTGTCCACCATCGTTATAGTGTCATCCTACTCCGCATGCAAGCCCACTTTCGCTTCTTCTCCCATGGAGTACATCCCTACCGCAGGGAAAGGCCCTTCTGCCATAACAAGACTATCCATTGATCCATCTGGGAAGGTAAAAGCACATTTAGTATTAGAAATAGAATATTCTACACCTACCTCTTTGTCATTTTTGGTGAAAAAGTCGCTTTTGAAACCTGCTTCAATAGTTTAGTGGTAAATTCCACAGCCAATGCGGTCACCACGGGTGGTAGGGTACACAGTATGGCAGCCAGCCTGGTTGGTGGTCTGTAGAATCATGCAGCCCAAGGCGGAAATTCATTCATTCATTCATTCATTTTCTACCGCTTTTCCTCACGAGGGTCGCGGGGGTGCTGGAGCCTATCCCAGCTGTCTTTGGGCGTAAGGCGGGGTACACCCTAGACTGGTCGCCAGCCAATCACAGGGCACATATAGACAAACAACCATTCACACTCACATTCATACCTATGGACAATTTGGAGTTGCTAATTAACTTAGCATGTTTTTGGAATGTGGGAGAAAACCCACGCATGCACGGGGAGAACATGCAAACTCCACACAGAGATGCCCGAGGGTGGGATTGAACCCTGGTCGAGGCGGAAATTAATTTTTTAAAATCGAATTAATTAATGAATCTCTAAAGCAATTGACCGATTAATCAGATATGAAATTAATTACATTAGTTTCAGCCCTAATCTGATTCATAGTTCAACAGAGATGAGATATATAGTGATAAAACTATCGAGAGGAAACGTGTTTTTAGTTAGGTCTTGTAGTTTTTCCATTTTCACATTATCATAGTCATAGTCACACTCTGTGAACGAGTCCCTTGTGGGGAAAAGTGTTTCTCCCTCTCTTTGAATCAAATGAATATTTAGTTCAGAACAGCGGTGAGCAATACAGATCCAAAACTATCAAGTTATTTTGGCAGTTTCTTGCTATAACCGCTGCATATGGGGCAAAAATAGCACTGAACTCCAGCTGCCCCGAAGTTACTTATTTTTAAAAAATGCTGAGACATAAGTCAATCCTAAAAAAAATATTCACAGAGACCATTTTGCACATTAAAGAGTCAGTGAAACTCTAGTGTAGCCACAAGCCCCATGGCTGCATGTGGTCGCCTGGGCCTAACCCTTTCCATGGTGAAGAGAAACCCCTTCGGAACAGACAACCAAGTTAGAAACACTCCAGATAGGAGGCGTCTCACTGCACAAGTCTATCATCAAGAGCGAATACAGAGGGTTCACTGCATGGTACAAGCCACTCGTATGCCTCCAGAATAGAAACACCACATTTGATCTTGCTTTAAAAAAAATATCTAAAAACGCAAGCACAGTTCTGGATGAACATTCTTTGGACAGACGAAACCAAGATCAACCTCCATCGGAATGAAGGCAAGAAAAAAGTATAGCGAAAGCGTGATCCAAGGCATACCATGTGTCGTGTAAAATATGACGGAGGTAGTGTGATGCTTGGCACTGAGTCACTGGAGTTTATTGATGATGTGACACAGGACACAACCAGGCAGATGAATTCTGAGGTCTTCGGAGGCATACTGTCTCAAATTCTTAACGGATTGGGCGGCGTTTCATACTACGGATGGACCATGACCCTAAACATACTGTCAGAGCAACACGGGACTTTATAAAAAGAAAGAAGTTGAATATTCTTCAATCACCAAGTCAGTCACCTGATCTCAACCCAATTGAGAATACATTTCACCTGTTAAAGACTAAGGCTGAATCCCAATTCTATCCCCTATCCCTTGTCTTGCCCCTCCTGTGGTGTTCCAATTCGCCTTACACCAAGGGTCTCAAACACGCGGCCCGCGGGCCAAATGTGGCCCGCAGGACACTAGTTTGTGGCCCCCGCAAGTTTGATATGGATGCTGTATGGTATCATGTACCCAGAAAAAAATTATTACGTTTGATTCATGTTCATGTTAAAGGTTAAATAACTGTTAATAGTTATTCTCCCTATCCGTGTGGAAGTGGTAAGTTTTTGGCTATTTAAGTTGAAAGGAAATAACTTGAAGGCTACCGTTTAGGTCGCTAGCTCTCTAGTTTGCGAGTTAGCATGTGTCTCAAGACCCCGCAGTTGCGCAATATGTTGTAAATAAAAAGAGTATAAATGTGACTATAGTCGTGTTTTGTCATGTCTACAGGGCTCTAATAATGCTTTGTTCATTTTAATCTGAAAAAAATAATTTGTCTACCCGCCAACTATATGTGGTTTCTTAAGTTTTTATTATTATTATTATTATATTTATTTATTACTGATTGATTGATTAAGTTTTTATTATTTGCTGTTTTATTATTATTATTATTATTATTATTATTATTATTATTATATTTATTTATTTATTACAGATTGATTGATTTTCTTTATTCTGTTTATTTATTTTTCATCTTATTTTGTGTAGAAAAATAAAAAGTAAGATATTTGAGAACAGTGGAATGTTTTATCAGAGCTTTTCTTGTAGAAAATTAGAACCAAAGCCAAGTTTTAAAAAACATTTTGTTTTTAATAAATGCGTTTTTTTTGTTTTTTTGGAAAACCTGATGCGGCCCAGTCTCACCCAGACCCGAGCTCCAGTGGCCCCCAAGTAAATTGAGTTTGAGACCCCTGCCTTACACCAAGGGTTAAGTAAGTGCTCAGGGCTAAACACCACTTCATAGCAAGTCTGCTCGGGGAACACCCTCGAAATGAAGGGGAAGGCGGAGCTACTACACACGTAGACGTAGACTACAATACGGAAGTGCGGAAGGGTAGAATTGGGATTCAGCCTGAATTTCAGAAAGAAATGCCCACAAACAAACCGCTTCTGAACAGACCTGGCAGACTATTCATTGAGACTTCATTGATAGCAAAAAGTTTACAACCAAGTATTAGAAATGGACAAAAACCCAACTATTTTAACCAATGGTTGCTCATGTTAGTTTTTTCATTCCCGATGGTTTCGATCGCCAGGCTTGAAGACTGAAGAATACCGTACCTACTTTTTCTCTACAAGGACAGGAAAGTACCCAGTGAAGAGCTTTTAGTTAGAAGCATTGACATATGTTCTACTAAAAAAAAAAATCATGTCAGATAAGTGGAATGCTGCAGATGTTTGAAGAAGACATCAGTACCGAGAAGAGCGAAACTGAGTCTATGTGAAAGCACAGCCAGGAGAAACACCAAGAAAGCAAAGATGCATACTTTGACAGCGGGGTGACCTTTAGCAGAAGAAAATCTCACAAATGTTTGAGATAACTGGACAAGCGTGTGCGTCACAGCTGGAGAATTTCATCGTGTAAAATGTAATGGTTGCATTGAAGTCTATTTCTTTAAATGTCAGAAGGACATATCGAGCTCGGAATCTGATGTCTCATTTAAATATAAACATTGTTATCTTGAAAACTTTCATGCGAGCGAGAGAAGATACACCAAGGTCAGACATTGCATTTTTAAATAAATGTCAAAAGTGACACAAGTCAGATGCGCCTTTTAGTCCCAATCAATGAGGTCCAAGTCCTGAGTCAGCATGTCTATGTTACTAAAACCAAACTAAAAGGCCTCACAGTGTGTTATTTCCAATAACATTATATGAAAGTCAAATACTGACATTTTTGAGGTACTGGGTTTTGTAGTAGTGAACACTTAATATGAAGCTTAGAAACTTCTTAGTAATGGGAATGATTCAGTTTTCAAAATGTTTTCTTTGTTCCCATAATCAAATGAGAATGTTACACATACGAGTCTTTTTATCCTGTACGCCAGGGGTCTCAAACATGTGGCCCGCGGGCCAAATGTGGCCCGCAGGACACGAGTTTGAGGCCCCCGCTTTGATATGAAAGTTTAATGTTAGTGCGGCCCGCGCAAGTTTGATATGGATGCTGTATGGTATCATGTACCCAGAAAAAATTATTACGTTTGATTCATGTTCATGTTAAAGGTTAAATAACTGTTAATAGTTATCCTCCCTATCCATGTGGAAGTGGTAAGTTTTTGGCTATTTAAGTTTAAAGGAAATAACTTGAAGGCTACCGTTTAGGTCGCTAGCTCTCTAGTTTGCGAGTTAGCATGTGTCTCAAGACCCTGCAATTTGTCTACTCACCAACTATATGTGGTTTCTTAAGTTTTTATTATTTGCCGTTTTATTATTATTATTATATTTATTTATTACTGATTGATTGATTTTCTTTATTCTTGATTTGTTTATTTATTTTTCATCTTATTTTGTGTAGAAAAATCAAAAGTAAGATATTTGAGAACAGTGGAATGTTTTATCAGAGCTTTTATTGTAGAAAATCGGAACCAAAGCAAAGTTTATTCATTTTACTGTTTTTAATAAATGCGTTTTTTTGGGGTTTTTTTTTTTGGAAAACCTGATGCGGCCCAGTCTCACCCAGACCCTAGCTCCAGTGGCCCCCAGGTAAATTGAGTTTGAGACCCCTGGTGTAGAGCCCAGCGAACCTACGACGAAAACTCATATCGGCCGCTTGTGCCCGTCGTCTTGTCCTTTTGGTCACTACCCAAAGCTCATGACCATAGGTGAGGGGAGGAACGTGGATAGACTCACCTCCCTCTTCACCACCATGGACCGACCATGGACTGAGACTTGGAGGTGCTGATTCACACTCAGCAGCAAAACAAGAAAGGAGATCCTGGAGAGTCAACAATGAAGGTAAAAGTTATGTTGAATATTCTTTTCATTTATAATTATTGTGCGTTGTTTTCTGCATGCAAAAATAGAATTATTCTTTATTCAATATGTTTGGGTGTCTGAAACGGATTAATTGGATTTACATTATTTCCGATGGAACAAACTGCCCCGGATTTCATAAGTTTCGTTTTTGTTTTTTTTTCTTGTAAATTCAGCAGAAATGCCCAAAAACTGGCAGTATGGAGCTCTCTTCTCTGAAAATGGCTGGCATTGATTGAGTTAAGTACAAAATGAGGTCAGTTTGGACTGACCTCGCCATTTATTGATGCACAAATGTGCACAATAAATGGTATTATCTCACTGAATTACCACAATGCTGGACATTCACTTTCACCGAGCACTGTCACTGGAAGCGTCACCTCAAAGTAGCAATTTCCCTTTGATAAAGGGCGGCCATCCACATAGCAACCCACTTCTTCTGAGTTCCCTTGGTAACTACAGAGAGTAAACTGCAGGTTAACACTGAGGGTGTGTATGTGTGTGTGTGCAATCACAAACACACCTTTTGAAAAAACTGCATCAACATCCTTGAGTCAAATAGTATCAACCTACATGGAAGTACACACACACATGTTATTATTATTTATGAGGTATAGTTGGATAAAGTAATATTTAACATGTTTTAATCAGATTCATTATGATTAATTCATTATGTCTGAAATATGCCCATTTTTACTGTATTTTATTGAAAGAAAGACAAATTATAGGGCAGGATTATGTATATTTGTATGTATTAACAGCGCCAACATCTACATCAAATTAAGAGAACCCACACATCTGAAAATCTACTTACCTAACACTGCTTTATTTAATTCCGGCTTGAAGTCAGCTGGGATAGGCTCCAGCATACCCCCACGAGCCCCACGTGAGGATACACAGCACAGAAGCTGGATGGATGGATGGTTCCTTTAATAGCAGATTATTTGAATCAGACTTGAACTGTTTTATTGTGAGAAATGAGGAGTTGTGTTCAAAAACACTTCATTTCAGATTAATTCACATGTTTTGAGTGAATTTTATGGGATTTCCCAGCATCATTAAACGCAGTAAAATGTACTGAGCATTAAGGGTAATTTGCCTCATCTACCCTATCGCAATGATTATAAAGCTAACAGTTAGCAAGACCTGATTTAGACCACACACCACGGGGGAGGAGAGGCTGCATAACGGGAATGAACAGTGAAAAAGACGGCATAAAGGTTGCTGCATAAAGACAGTATTAACCATGTTTACCATTTGTCATAATGGGGAGCGTGAGATAGAAGAGCTAACGATTAGACTACCTTGAGTGCAGCATGATTGTATTGAAGACTGAACATTATATTTAACTTTTTCTACGACTGGGCGATATATATCGTTTTTTTATGATATCGATATTTAGTTTAAGCACAATATCAAAACCAACCATATCGTTGATATCGATATAGACTGGATTTGTGTTGTATCTCCCTCATGCCTAAATTCGTAGCCCATGAACTATCGTTAGCATTAGCGGCTAATGGCGGAGCTAATGTGCTTGAATGTTCGTCGCGTAGGTCTTTAGAAAAGCCAAGTGTATACGATTGTTTGCGTGATTAAAGTAATGCAAGTAATTTAATACCAATCTCGAACTATAAATGGGAAAACTCACTTTTTTCCATCGGCTAGCCATGACTGCACATCAAACTTTGGAAACGTCGGCGCTTTTTAGTGACGTCACCCACAGATAAACGCTGCGTATCTCTATGATGAAGGACTATCACCGTCAAAACTTACTGTACATTGTTGCGCTGGGCTACAGAGTATCACGGTGAGTTATACACTTGCTGACTGGTGTAAAAAAAAAAGATTGTAGTGTTTCCTTTTAGGAAATGTACATTTTCGTCATCAAGCGGTCGATTTAGAATAGAGCTAGCATAGAGCTAGCAGCCAGTGCGCCTGAGCAGCGCTGTGTTGACACCGGTTCCCATGTCGACAGCCGCTGAGCTGAGCTGGAAGCGAGGATGAGTGGCGGTCAAAATGCCGGAGTACAAAAAAAAAACAATCCAATGAAATGTGGAAAATGAGAGCCCCACTTGGTCTGGCTCATGTCTTGGAATGTTCTCCAAATATGCCAGATATGTGGACTAATGCTGAAGTTTGCAAGCCGATGCGAACTTGTGGCAGCAGGTGATTTTAGCTAGCTTTGCCAAGATTAATAAGACCAGCAGGCTGCAGATAGCGGTGTCATTTTTGGCCTTGTGTTGCCCAGAATTCCAGGAGACCAGTGGGGATATCTGCTCTGCCATGCCTGTTCATTTAATGTGTGCATGAACATCATTCCCATTAGGCCAGCGGTGTCCAAAGTGCGGCCCAGGGGCCACTTGTGGCACATGAACTAAAATTGTACAAAAAAAAACCAGCAAAAAGGAAAAATGTAAATAGAGAAAGTTCAAATGTTGATACTAATAACTAATAATACAATATTTTGTCTTCAAATACGGTATTAGAATTAGTGTTGACAGGTTAAAGTATAATATCAAGTATCAGATGGAACAATGACACAATTTGGAGGACAACACTTTAATTGCTAAAGTTCCAGGTGGTTTAAATAATAATATAATAATGACGCCACTAGTACTATTAATAATTAGTAATGGATATATTTACTTGACAGCGTTATTATGTATGACCACAAATATCACATTGTGACATCATCCCAAAGCGTAATGAAGTGAGCAGCATTTTTTGGTGCGTTGAGGAGAAAGCTGAAGATGTCAGTTATGTCCACTTATGACAAAAGCGGGTTGTTATTTTTAGGCGCAAGATGGCCACGGAGCTTTCCTCTAGATGTGGGAACTGCCCCCCAAGAATTCAGATGATTACTCCTCAGGTTCAAATGCTAATGTGTATGCAAGTCCATTGAAAATGGAAGTAGCAGCAGCAGCTGGTGGATTACTCATGGAAGTACACACACACATGTTATTATTATTTATGAGGTATAGTTGGAGAAAGTAATATTTGAAATGTTTTAATCAGATTCATTATGATTATCTAATTCATTAATCATGAGTAATCAGCATGTGTCATTATGTCTGAAATATGCCCATTTTTACTGTATTTTTATTGAAAGAAAGACAAATTATAGAGCAGGATTATGTATATTTGTATGTATTAACAGCGCCAACATCTACATCAAATTAAGAAAACCCACACATGTCTGAAAATCTAGCAAATGTCTCCCACGGAGAGCAGTGGTTTGATTACAAAAGGCATTGCAGTGGCAATGGTATTTATGGAGGTGTGTTTGTATTTGTTGCCATGACAAATATTCTTCTAGAAAGGTGCCTGATGCTGTTAATGCTGGAATAGGACTTCTACTTAGCATGCAAGCAGAATGAGATGAATGGCGAATGTGCCGGTATTTTGATAATTTCTGAAAGGGGACAAAATCCACCCCCCACTTCCTCTGTCCCTCCCTGCCACCTCCTTCTCTTTCTCTCCCTCTCTCTCTCTCTCTCTCTCTTTCCGAGTCCCAGCCCCTGAAGGTGTCATAACTGTGCTTGCTCTCCCTCTCTCACTCACTCTCTATCACCGCCTTTCACATCTTTAAAAGCTGCTGCTTCTGCTGTGGCTTTCTCGATCTCCGTTTGTCTCCTCTGGCACTGCAGGGAACTCAACTGGCAAAGCACCAAGGAGAGCTACTGTATAGAAGCGGGTGGGAGAGAAAGAAAGAAAGAGAGAAAGAAAGAAAGAGAGAGAGAGATAACAGAAATAGCATCAACCACATTTACCTGTCAGTGTGTGAGTGTGGAGAATTTGGAGAAATGCATTTGCTTTGTAACTTAACTAGCGTTGTTTTATTGCTAATGGTTCACTGTGGATGGCGGACAGGGGCCAGTCGTTTGGGCCCCTACAAGGTTTGTCCCAGCTGCAGGGATCCACTCGGTGCTGGGAGGCCCCCCAGGGAGCACAATGTGGCAGGCAGCACAACGGTGTTGGCCCAGGGAGAACCCTGTGGCGTGTACACCCTGAGCTGTGCCAAGGGGCTCCGCTGTGTTCCCCCGCCGAGGGAGCACAGCCCCCTTCAGGCTCTGTTGCAGGGTAGGGGCATTTGTGCCAAGCACAGCAGGACAAGTCCCACTGAGAGGCCCCACCCCACAGGTAAGATCATGTCAATGTAGATTGATTTCATTATTGGATCCGCACTCGTGCATGGGATCACATGTGCATACATCCACACGTTTGTACATTTAATTTAATTGCATGTGACAAAAGGAAAAGTCAATTAGTGAATGCATTTAAAACCTGCATGCATTTCTTGTCCAGCGCTGCTCTGCAGTACCTCGCCGCGGATAACAATGTCATTTGTCATTTTTGAAGTACAAATGTCGCTTCATTGCTGAAACATACGGTCACAACGTAGGAATAATGAATTGGCCTGCATTTGCATGACTTGCACTATGTCCAAACTGTTACTTACATCCTTATCAAAAGTGCTTTTTATTGCAGTGGTCTCCATCTACTGTTTAAACGGAGACACTGCTATGTGGAGAAAAAAAAATGCATTGATGGAAATGATTTTTTTTTTTTCACCACCGTTGACCACCGATATTTAATTGATATTATCTCGGAGACTATGAATTGTTTTGTGCAAACAGATGTAAAGATACACCAAGAATGTGGAACGCATGCATCCTGCTGTTTGATGTTAACGAATCAGATCCTTTTCATCACCATCTGATATGTCGGTGTGTCATTTGCCTCTGCAGGTCCTCATCCTTCACACAGCGGTGACATTGAAAAAGTAAGTTGTGTCATTTTCTTGTCATGTGTGATAAGTGAACGTGACTAATCATCATCATGAATGATGCCCGGCGAGGCTGCATTGATAAATAGGTGATGGATGAGGATTATTACCCTGCTTTTCCATTTTGGGTGTTGCAGTGGCATGTACACACACGGCGATATGGTGCATGATGTGTGTGCTGCTATGCGGCAGAAGTAATTTAGCATGATGACAATCAGGAAACTTTCAATCCGACGCATTATATGTACATTATTAGTGTGTAATGTCCTGTATTATAGTTTATTGATGACTTAGTCTGATGCCACAGTGTTAAAGAACCCTTTTAATTTTCTTCAGTGACCTGAAAAATGAAAGCATTGTATAATAAAGTGGTTATATAATGTTACACAATATGTGACATCTAAACATACATGGCCGCTCTCTTTGTGATTTACATTAACATGTGACTAAAGTGATGCCAGCACCGTCACCTGAGGGAATGAAGCGTCTCTCTCTAGCTTTGCTTCAAATCACGTTTTGGAGTCTGCCTTTCTGTTCTCAGGCACCGTGCCGCAAAATGCTCAACAGTGTCCTGAGAGGTTTGGAGCTGACAATCATCCAGTCTGACCGTGACATCTATATACCCAACTGTGACACCCGCGGGTTCTACAGGAAAAAGCAGGTACGTGTTGGAACTTAGTTGTGCCTTTGCTGCAGCATCTTTGCGCCACCGTTTGTGCATCCAGGGATTTGTCAGCTGTGAATGAACTGACACGTTTCTCCCGGAGCTTCTGTGGGCTCAGACAAACCGGTACTGCGCTATGATGACATGCCATTTTCTGTTTCTCTCTCTCTCTCTCGCTCTCTCTTGCTTGCTTCCACTCAATCTCTGCTGTCCTCTTATCTTTTGCACAGTGCCGCTCCTCCAAAGGTATGCAGCGTGGCCACTGCTGGTGTGTGGATGAGCTCGGCACTCCAGTGCCCTCACGTGCCAGAGAAGATGGTGTTTTACCATGCGATGGAGAGTGAGAGACGAGCATGTGCTATTGTCAAAACGCCTGCAGGAAGAGGAAGAGGAGGTGGAGAAGGGAGCACAGGGAGAGGGGAAGCTTTATCATGGGCTAGACACTGCCTGGACAGGAGGTAGCAGCCACTCCCGATGGGAAACACACACTTCATGTCCTCTTTTGAAGAATGACAATACAGCCACCTGAATGTCCAACTGTTACAGCAATGTTGCCATCTCGATACACAGCATGATAACGGTCCGTGAACTTCCTCAATGATCCAAGCCGTATTACTGCAAAGAATCTCCCTATTCCCTGCCTCTTGTTCCGGCTTTCTAGTTCCTTTTTTTTTTTCAATTTAGGATAGCTGACACTGCCTGTGTTTGTTCTGACCTCAGTGGGCTGAAATACTGTTACGCAGGTGATGTGACACCAACGTGTGTCAGCCTCACCATCCTCTCTCCCTCTCTCCAAAGATACACTGATATCAACGTCTCTTAGAATAATTTATTTGGGGGGTCTGTTTTCCATTAATTACTGCTTTAAGCTTACAATACCTTATATATTTGTGTGTGTCGTGTCTGAAAAGAAAGTAAAAATGAAAATTACACAGGATGCTTCTGTTGGTTTTATTTGTCAAATTGGTGTGGTGACTGCTTATCAGTTGATTGTTTGTACATTTGTTGGACTTTTGTGATTGACTGTGTTTTGAAGTAGCAAGCAAAAAGCGTACGGCTGTTATCCTTTTCCAAAAAAAAAAAAAAAATTGTAAGGCATATTTTTATACACGTCAATATATTTTATATATGAATTATTGGTTTATTTAATGAACTACAGTATAATGCCATGTATTTTTATATTGCCAGCTATTTGTTATTTAAAGACAGAGATTATTTTGTTTCATGTAGGGGAAGTGCAGTGCTTTCAGGGCACCTTTATGGCTAAACTAATCAAAGATCAATTCAACTACTGTACAACTTTTGGTTATATCTCATGGTTTTATTTCCTTATTTGTGTTTTTTTTTTTTTCATTTTAAAACTGAGAATGTCTATTATACTATTGTGTTTTCTCATACTACTTCTGATTTCAATATGTAACAAAAAAAAAATGTTTCCCAAGTCTTGCCAAAGCCATGTCGATTGTGTGCTAAGTGTGATTAGAATTGATTCCATTTCTGACCAATCTTGTTGTGCCAATGTGTTAACCGTGATGGATTGTCTGCGCAAAAAGGACATTAAACATAATGATAATAATGATAAATACAGACACAAATAAATAAAGCATATATTAATACAAGTACAAGCATTTGAGCGAGTTCTTGCCTTTTCGTTCGTTTCGCAGCCCGGCTATGCAACAGTGACACAAATTACACATTACAGCACACATTAGCCCCGTGGTGTTTTTGAGCTAATACTCTGCACATGAAGGATCATTTGCTCCTGCTTCTCCACAGGGCCTTGAAACATGCCTGTTTCCAAGGTAACAGCAGGGAATATCCAATGTGTCCACGGATAATGGAATGAAGGCCCCGCAGATAATAAAGGAGGAAGCATGATCAGAATTAACTCCCACCACTGAATCTTTTCTCGGTTGCTTTCCTCTGCTGTTCTTGGCAATTCCTCTGCTCCCATCGAGCATAAGATTAAACTGAATCATATCTGCCAAGCATGAAATATGATTCTATATTTTTGTGTCATGATTCAATTTGACTTTTCTTACAAACTTACACATATCAGAATTTTTTTTACAATACCTGTGTTGTCAATTGAAAAGGAAAACATTCTTGGTCATATGCCTGATCAATAAATTTGATATAATTTCAAAATATATGCATATTAGAATCAAGTGCTGTATTTAAGCCAGGGATTTTCAAACATATTTGGTTCATTAGAAACCTTAGATGTCCATAGGTGTATATGAAAGTATGAATGGTTATGTTTGTGTCATGTGATTGACCGGCAACCAGTTCTTGCCCAAAGTCAGCTTGAATAGGCTCCAGCTGACCCACCAACCTAATGGGGGACAAGTGGTAGGCCTGTTCAAAACATAAATATAAGAATCATAGAACCAAGTGCTCTATTTAGGCCAAATGGTTAAACTAGAGCAGGAATTAAGGCAGGCATCCACTGGGAGGCGCCAAAAGACATTCGGGAACAGGGATGCCGTGTGGGTGGGAAAAGTTCGGACAATTCCAACAAGGACCCCCAAAAGTAGAGATGTGCTGACTGTCCAAACGCCTGTCTAGAAACGATAAGTATTTTCCAAACCTGCTAAGCTATTCTGTTAAAGGCAAAATTAAGTATTTTTTTTGCATCGTATGATAAAAGAAAAAAAGGTTAGAGTGAGCAGAAAATCCCACAAAAGTCTGTTTTTCGGCTAGGCCCCAACAGTATTATATCCTCTGAGGGAAAGCTCGCAGTGCCACTTTAAACTCCTGAGCTAGCATATTTACAATGTGATACACAAAGAAGTATCTAGTGCCTTATTGCAAGTTTTTAACATCGTAGAATCTAATTTACATGCTTCTTAGTTAAAAATAAATATACATTTTAATATATTCAACCCACTGGAGTAAATCTATCAAGCGACTCACCACGTCCACAAAATGCACTTCCCTGTGATACGCTGTTGCTTTTCGACACACAAAAGACGCTATTAAATAATTTTAAACATAGCTTTTATACATTGTAAATTGTATACATTTGATTTGACTAAAATATTTTGTTATTATATGAGCTGTAATTTTTGCGAGAGTATTTTTTTACTCGTCATATTGTTTTTTCCCTCATGACCCCTCGGGGGCACCGTAGTAATTCCTGTTCTCAACGACAGACAAACGTAAAGTGTATCTATGGTTGCAGCTACCCCTTTTGTTTCGCCCACTTTTGGATCGTTTTCTTTGGTCGCTGCTCTTGTCAATCAAAAAGTCACCACGTGGTTGATAATAACATCGCTGGGCTGGAGGGGGCGGTGATGGGCTGTCAACCATTATTATTTCGATGTCTTGAGAAGCACTGTTCAAGTTGACGAACGAGTTAGCCATGTAGTATAAATTGTGCTTTAAAAGACATTGTAACACAATTTCGGAGGTCAAAGTGTGACCTTTGGTTGTATCGGGAAGATTAGCCCCGGTTAGCTGAGTAACAGTTAGCATTCATTCAGGAAGACGTTGTTAGCAGCAGCAGCAGCTCTCGCGACGCTGACGCAGACAAGCACGTCCGTGGTGGTCATGGCTTCGCTTGGTAACTCGGCGGCCACCTCTAGTCCTATGGTAGTCCTGGCGCCCAAAACGAAGACGAAAAAGAAACACTTCGTTCAGCAGAAGTTGAAAGTGCTTCGAGCCAGTGACCCTGTTCCTAGCGTCTTTATGTGGGGAGTTAATCACTCGGTGAGTCGGCGGAAGCTATCGTGCTAACGTTGTGTACTAGTGTTTTCTGCCATGCCATGACAGTTAGCATGATTAGCTGCACCGTTAGCAAGGTAGCCACACTAAGGTAGGTCAGGGTTTCGCCACATAGTCAAAGATGCCGGTTGCTAGTTTGTTTATCGTAAATATATGTACAACATGTTGATTCAAATGCCCACTGTAAATAAGTGTAATGGCCTTCATTTTGAAAGCTGTAGGCGACAGTTGTTGAATTCACATACAGTATTAGTATACGCGACTTATCTTCAGGGACAAAATGCTATTAGGACGTTGAAGTTTAGAGTTAGCAAAAACACCAAACCTGCTCCAGTTTATTGACATGTAACTGACCGGTTTGTCTAATAACAGAGGTGCCTTATCTTTCTACAGATTAACGACCTCAACCAGGTGCCAGTTCCTGTCATGTTGCTCCCTGATGACTTTAAGGCCAACACTAAGATCAAAGTTAATAACCACCTCTTTAACAAGTAAGTATTGGGTTGTCTAAAATTAAAATAAATTAAAAGTTCTACTTGTCAATTTACTGAAGGTGTAGTGGTTGACTTGCCTGACGTCCGTGCAGAAAGTGGGGTTCAGTGATAGTCCCCATTCAGTGACGTATGAATGGCTCTCTATTACCGCTTTTCCACTGCAGCAAACGTTGGTGCTGATGCAGATTTAGTTCAGAGCTGGAGTTGAACCAGTGTTGGCCGTCAACAGGCTCTACACCAGATTCATTTTCTATTGTCCTGGGCAGCCAATCAGGAAATAACAAAAGGCACGTCAGTGTGAGTAACACAATTTAAATGTTTGTCAGACGTCCAGATGAAAAGCAAGGAGTCGCTTTGTGCTTACTCGTTAGTCATATTCCGTCAGAATTTGACACACTACTAGGCAATCAATAATTTAACAAATACTTCTTGTAAAGAATAACTTAGGACTACAGTATTCATTCTTGAACATTGTGCCTTTAACGACATTAAAGTCTGCTCTTGTGCGCATATTTACAAAAAAAATCAGACAATGAAGTTGAAACAGTAGGTAACAGTCTGGTGTTTGCTCGTGGTAACACCTCCCCATCAAGATTTTGAACTAAAAATACAGCACCAGTTCAGCACCCAAGTGGAACCACGATAGTGGTAAACCAAAGCCCTGAAAACCTACTCTGAACCAGCTCTGAACTCTGAAAAAGTGTTTATATGTGCTGCCTTTCGCCCGATGACAAATGTTATCGCCTCAAGCACCCCACCACCCCGATCAGAATAAGCAGTAGAAAATGAAAGGACGGTTGGACAATTGTTTACTTTTTTTTTCTCCCTTGGTACAGAGAAAATCTTCCTGGACATTTTAAGTTCAAGGAATACTGTCCTCAGGTCTTCAGAAATCTAAGGGAGCGATTTGGTATTGAAGACCTGGACTATCAGGTATGTGATGGGGAAGATAATACTATTATCTGATGTGAAGTACTAGTCCAGTGAAAATTACTTATTACAATGTTTTTTAAAAAGTCACAACTCTGCTGATTGTATGATAATGGTTTAATTTATTTAGAACATGCATACAGGTTACATTGGAAAACATCACATCATATAATTTATAGTAGATTATATTATCCCCAACATTGTTTCTTCATCTAATGGGTTGAGTAGGAATCTTTGTTGTTTCAGTCCGTAGTCGTACAAAATAACTAACTGATAATACGGGAAGAGAGATGGGTCATGAGACGGAATTTTAATCATGGTCATTAATTGCATTAATCGTTTCAGCTTGTAGTTGAACAATGCTATCTCATTGGTTTTGTCTTATCTACTTGTCTTTCACAATTTTTACGTCAGGGCCGTCCAGCTGTACTTTGATATTTCTCATTTTAAAGAAACAAATCTTTTAGTGGTGCAATGATTTACTCAAACAATTTACCTTGATTTAAAAAAAAAAAAAACTGTCAAGGAATCGCTGATGTCACCAATGCACTTACTTCACCCATCCAGATGATGATATATATCACATAATGGCTGTTATTTATGCAATATCACATGGCGATATTTGTGGATATATCTTGGAGGCCTACATCATCTCCTCCTAAATTGAGCGAAAGAGCCACGACAACATAAACCTAACATACTGCAAGTGTTTAAAAACAATCAGGTAGACCCACGGGTTGTGAGCTTGTAATTTGCATGCATGGCGATAAGACGCCCCCTGATGTACACACTATCTGTATTGTTATTTGTGACTCATCCTTATTGTCAACTGTTCAAATGCAGACCAACACAAGTGAATTATCTGTTAAATGAATGTTATGTTTGAACACAAAGGGCAAACTGGTACTCTTTATTTCAAACCCCTCAGGTGTCATTGACTCGCAGCCCTCCGACAAGGACCGTTGATGACCGAGGAGAGGGTCTGCTCCTTAACTCCTATGACCGCACGTTGATCATCAAGCAAATCTCCAGTGAGGATGTAGCAGATATGCACAGCATCCTGTCAGAGTACCACCAGGTGAGCTTTGGCCTCTCCTTCCTGTTTGAGTGCACATCCTTCAAAGTAAGAGAATTCAAATCAGTGCAATTACGTAAATGCATAAAATGATGTTCATGTGCTTCTTGTGCAGTATATTTTAAAAGGCAGACAATTCCCAGCTTTAATACAAAAAGGAGTTTAAGGTGCTGCCTACTTTTTACCGATACCGATTTTTCTGAGTTTATAGTCCAAAGGGGAATTTAACGCAATACAGGTAATAAGTATTGATATGATTTCAGTAAGGATGGAATGGAAAGTATGGAAATTGTCAAAAGACCAAAAGATTTTCCATCCATCCATTTTATCCACATCCACATATAGACAAACAACCATCCACACTCACATTCATACCTATGGACAATTTGGAGTCGCCAATTAACCTAGCATGTTTTTGGAATGTGGGAGACGAAACCAGAGAACCCATAGAAAACCCACACACAAGGAGAACATGCAAACTTCACACAGAGATGTCCAAGCAGAGATTCAAACCCAGGGCTTCCCGATCTCCCAACTTGTGTGGCCAACATGCTAACAACTTGCCAAAAGATTTTCTTCCATTGAATTGTGAGGATGTTTACAACAAGGGTTGTGAGGCTAACCATAACTTTAGGATATAAAGTGCCCCAAAATGGACAGCCAAAGTTGTGTATATTTTTGTTTCCATCTCTCACAGCACATAGTCAAGTGTCACGGGAGCACCCTGCTGCCTCAGTTCCTGGGAATGTACCGTGTCAGCGTAGAGAGTGAGGAGACCTACCTGATCGTGATGAGGAACATGTTCAGCCACAGACTGGTTGTACACAGGAAGTATGACCTGAAGGTGAGGGGAACTATGCTCATCACTTGCTATCACTTCTCTACTCTAAACAATGTGGTTATTAAATGTGGTATTTTTTGTTTGTTTGTTGTTTATTTTTTTGGTTTCTTTGTTGTTGCAGGGTTCTCTGGTGGATCGTGAAGCAAGCGACAAAGAACGCGTAAAAGACACTAATGTCCCTCTAAACCCTCTATGTGGCACTCTACTTGCCACTTCCTGAATCTATTATTGCACATTTTAAACCAAATCAGTAGAGAACAGCCTACTGTTTAAAAATGGCCGTCAGCTTTGGCAGATCATCACTGACCTTTTTTACCACCGAATACTGTATTTTGACTGTGCTTCAATTGTGGATTGCACAAAACAGGGTAAAGAACTTCCCACCTTCAAGGACATGGACTTCAGGAACAACATGCAGAAGGTGTACGTCACAGAGGAGCAGAAAGAAAAGTTCATGGAGAAACTAAACCGGGATGTGGAGGTGGGGTCATGTGACTTGCCTTGCTGTTTTCTCACCTCCACCACACAGTGGCAGCTCACACATTTGGTGTCTTACAAGTCTTTTCTGTTAAAGCTTATCAAATATCGAAATAATATGTCCTATTAAAGAGGACGACGGTCAGAGTTAGCGTTTTTGTGATGCGGAAAACGAGTATTTCATTATTAAATTTTATTATTAAATGTATCAAATGTTTAATACTTAAACAAGTGTTCTTTTGAGTACATTTTTCCAAAGCTCCTCTTTTATTGTTCCCCCGCAGTTCCTGGTGAAGCTGAAGATCATGGACTACAGCCTGCTGCTTGGTATCCACGATATAGGCCGAGCCGAGAGAGACGAGGAGGAAGGTGAGGAGGTTTCCAACGAGGAAGACCTGGAGGCAGAGAACGGCTTGGCACCAGGCCCCACTGTGGGATCTTACGGCACCTCTCCAGAGGGAATAGCTGGTTACATGTCGTCCTGCAAACCTCTTGGACCCGGGGAGTTTGACCCTTACGTGGACGTGTACGCTCTCAGCAGCTGCCCAGGTGATCATATTTGGATAAACCCTCGTGAAATAGTAAGGCCACGCTTTGGCCTTGGGTTTAATGACTCCTCCTGCATGTATGTGGTGTTCCCACTCACTCATGAATGTGAGAGTGGATGGTTGTTTGTCTATATGTGCCCTGTGATTGGCTGGCCGCCAGTCCGAGGACAGCTGGGATAGGCTCCAGCACCCCCTCGACCCTAGTGAGGATAAGTGGTAGAAAATGAATGAATGAATTAAATTCATTATGTTCACTATGTCTGCTGCACGGTGTTCGAGTGGTTTGTGCACGGGCCTCACAGCTAGAAGACCCGAGTTCAATTCCACCCTCTGCCATTTTTGTGTACATTTTGCATGTTCTCCCCGTGCATGCGTGGGTTTTCGCCGGGTACTCCGTTTTCCTCCCACATTCCAAAAACATGCTAGGTTAATTAGCGACTCCAAATTGTCCATAGGTATGAATGTGAGTGTGAATGGTTGTTTGTCTATATGTGCCCTGTGATTGGCTGGCCACCAGTCCAAGGTGTACCCCGCCTTTTGCTCAAAGACAGCTGGGATAGGCTCCAGCATACCCGTGATTTTAATAAGCGGCATAGAAAATGGATGGATGTAAATTTTTGACATTTTCCATCCTAGATTCCCTTTGTAAAGGAATCGGGCAAATGTATTCATGTTTTAATTAAGTTTGAATAAAGTGCAACTTCAGGTTGAAGGTGTAGGCGTACCGTGCCTCTCACCCAAAGACAGCTGTGATAGGCTCCAGCATAGAAAATGCATTGTGGACATTCATGTAGTAGATGAATCGAAACACCCCAACGTCTATTGATCTAAAATCTACATGGAAATGGCGTCCTGATTGTCTGCCTTTCTGTTCCAGGAGCCCCTCAGAGGGAGGTCTATTTCATGGGTCTGATTGATGTGTTGACTCAGTATGACACCAAAAAGAAAGCAGCTCACGCAGCCAAAACCGTCAAACACGGGGTGAGTAAGAAGACGAGTGTTGCAGGGCTTATTTGCACGTATTGCTTGATGCCGACGTTGTCTCTTTCTGTGCCACAGGCGGGGGCCGAAATCTCCACCGTACACCCAGAGCAATATGCCAAACGATTCCGTGACTTCATCTCGAACATTTTTGCATAAAAATCCAACTGCAAACGCAACACTCGGAGCCTCTTACCATTGACCAAAAATAATGTGGAAATATTTTTAAAGTGTTGATATGAGGAGAGACTACTTCCAATGTGTAGATATATAGTCAACTTCATATTCATATGTTTATTTTTAAGATTTCGTATAGATATTAAGCACTCTTGAAAAGGTAAATCTTAAGTGACGTTGATCAGTGTTCAGTGTATTAGAACACATTACAACTGATTTTTCCCTTTGCTGTTCTGTTGATTTTTGGAATTTTTGGAATCAGAAAATGGCGGCATTTTCCAAGGTAAATTGATACTTTGTACCTATTTACCTATTTAATAAGAACGCTCAAAAGGTGGCCCTTCTTTACTTTTCCATTTACAACACTAGAGGTCGCTTTTGCTTAATTTAATTCAAATTGGCATTGGCGTTTGTCTCCAAATGACACTAACATAGGCTGAACACCACCGGCTAACATATGTCAGCATTAGTGGTTTAAAAGAACACATTGAACAAATATGTCTAAATTTATCACTATTTGAAATTCAACATTTTTTGCTCATTCAGAATAAAACTATTGGCGTTCATGGCTTCCACTCACCACTGTCTAGCATACACGTCCATACATGTCCATGGCGCGTGGACACATATGACGGACGATTGGGACTCACAAGTCTTAATTAAGAGTCTTACAGCTCAATGATGAAGATATATCTTAGCTTGAATCGAAATGACCGTTTACAAACCAACCCATCCCAGGTAGCCATATCAAATGAAATGACACAGCAGACATGAAGGTATTCATATGTACTTTGTAACTGTCAAGTTAATATCACAAAAGTTTAATTTCTCGTCTTAAAATGGGGTAGGTATCGTTAAAGACACTTCAGCGAGTGCCAAATGTGTGTGAATGAAAGCAGAATTGACACTTAATGTGCAATTAATTCATGTGAGAATAGCGCAAAAGGAACCCACCCTTTGATAGGATCACACTACAATTCAAGGGCATAGCGAAGCGTTGGGATTCATTGAACAAATTCAGTTCATATCAGTAAGTCTGTGAACGCAGTCGCCAGCCTGCATGTCTTTTGCTGCTACGAGGCAAGCGAACCTATTAAGTCCTGCCTTCACAAATCATTTTGCCTCAGTGTGATGCAGAATTCCATATGAGAAGAAACGAGTCTACCTACTAACTTTTGACTCGTTAACGATGGTATGCGTCGTAGGAAAAACATCTAGCAATAGAAGTGTCGTCTGTGTGTTGTAACTTTTCAGATTTGGTGACTGATGTGTCATTTCTCAGTGCGGTAGCTTCAGTCGGTGGGCCTTAACACAATGCAGCATTCCAAAAAAAAGTGTCATGGCGGTGTACATTATACATGCCGTGTGAGGCCTCGATTGCACATGTTGTATTTTTGCAAATCAGCATTTTGACCAAAATATATTTTACAAAAAAAAATGCCTGCGAAGTCTTTATTATACTTTTTACGTGGTATCCCTTTAAGAGCAGTAAAAGGTAACCATGCGGGACAGGTGTGCTGTAGGTGTTGTGTGAAGTTTGTGATCATACCGTGGAGGTGGTCAGGGACCATTATTTGTCTCACTTGTGTCAGAAGATAGAATTGTGCTGACTGCTTTCCTTCCTGTCATAGGAGAGAAGACAGAACATGCTGACTGGTAGAAGTCTATCATCACCGGCCCACACAATAGGTTGGAGACAGGATGAGTGGCCTGGTTGAAGGGTCACTAAGTCGCAAAATGCTGACAATTTCGGAGAAGCAATAGGAACAGTGTCCCTTAATCAGCGCGGGGTCTGGCCAACATAAATGTTTGTTTTTGCTTGGGGAGCCGTGACCTTTACTGTCGGCCAAGCTGGTAGGACCACGGTGAGGTATAGAACGTCAAATCCAGTCCTCTTTACATTGGAAACATTTTCTCCCAAAATAATGCATAATTAAACTGGGGACAATGCTGGTTTGCACATCATTAGAGTAATAATTCAAGTTCCCTTTTATAACAGCAATTAGTCTCTCTGGGGATGAAGGAGTTTGAGGGGAAAGTTGACTTTTCATGTGTACACCCCCCTCTTCAGGGAACCATAGATTTTCAATGGTCTTGGCCATTCCAAAACGTCCCCTAGCATGTTTTTGGAATGTGGGAGGTAACCTGTGTGGCCAACATGCTAACCACTCGTCCACCATGCCACCAAGTGTGACATTATTATTCTTGCTAAGCAGACAAATACAGAGAAATGTCAAATTGCAGGGGATTTCAGTTAAAATTGAGTCCGTCAATGCAATTTTTTCACAGCGAAGGTCCGGACCTTGACTTAAAAATGCATCAAACAGACTAGCTCATATGAATATCAAGTGAAAACAGATGATGCAAAACCAGCAGACATTGCGAATTCTGAAAATTCAGAAGTTAAACTGAAAGGCTTTGAAAAGGTGCGAAAATCGAGATTTTTTTAATGAACACAGGAGTCATTCGGAAGCTGAAGCTTGACTGAAATGCTGTGGAAATATGCTAAAATGTAGAATGGAAGTAAATAAGAGTAAATTGGTAGTTTGAGCTCACATAAGGAATCAAATCCCATCTGGTACTTTTACAATCAGTAACTGTTACATTTGTTCACTTCCTGCTTTCCATAATACAGTTTGTTTTTTTGTTTTTTTTAATAATGCACCTCGTACCGAAGTACTCGGTGATATGAGCATCCAATGCCATAATGGGTACCATAGTGCGTGTCAATATAGTGATATATATAGCACATCATGACTGGTTCAAGACTCTTCATCCTTGTATTTAGCAAACATCAACTGCTTGTATTGTTTCTTGAATTGGCTCATCGTTGTGCATTGTTTGATTTCCTTACTCAATCCATTCCATAGTTTGATTCCACATACTGAAATGCTATGGCTAGCATAACGTAGTCCTAGCATAGAAGTGTTTCAAATGTACTTCTTCCCTGAGATAGATGGGTGTACAATATTTGCACAAAACATTTAATTTTTTTGGGTATTTTACATCAAGCAGCTAAGTCGCGTCTCAACACCTGGAAGTGTTTGTGAGCACCGATGTTAAAGATCCTCCTCTCCACTTACTACCTTCCACTTCCATTTCCTGACATTGTTCCATTCAAGACATCGTGTCTGTTTGTATGTGGTCGAAATTCCTACTTTGGTGTAATTCGCACCCAAAAAACAACAAGCATTCCAAAACAGATGCTATTGATAACGGGATTTTTTTTAGTGTCCCACTAGTGTGCCACACCAACAGAGGATGTCCTGTTAAATGTGTGTGTGTGTGTGTGTATGTGTACGGAATGGGAGGGAAGACGTTCCCAACAGCTCGACAGCTCAGTTATCCGCCAACGTCCGAGCACAAAAGGTGTCACCGAGTATCTGCAGCCTGAACCCAAGACTCACCGGGTTCCGAAGACCACAAAATCAAGGAGGCATCAGGAGGGATTTGTCCTCCGTCATTCATCATTTGACGAGGTACCGTGACATGTTTGGCGTGTGTTTAGCGTGTAGTGCTAATCAACGTTTCCATCTGCTTCTAACTGTAGATAATGGGTACCGAAGAGCTCAACCACTCGCTGTTTTCAAACGGCACGCCGTGGTTTGTCTACGAGTGCACCCTGGAGCTGGATGCAGAGTACCGCCGCGTCTGCCTCTTCCTGCTCTACCTCTTCATCTTCGTCGTGGGCCTGCTGGAGAACATGCTGGTGGTCTGGGTCAACTGGCGCCGCCGCCACTCCGCCAACGGGGTCCTCTTTTGCATCCTCAACGTGAGCCTCTCGGACCTGATGGTGATCACGGTGCTGCCCTTCTTCATGATGGAGGTGACCGTCAACAGGGTTTGGCTGTGGGGCCGTTTGCTCTGCAAGCTCACCAACCTCATCTACGGGATCAATTTCTACAGCAGCTCCTTCTTTCTGGCCCTCATGACCTTGGAGCGCTACCTGTCGCTAACCAGGCCTTCGTTCCCGGCCTTGTTCCCGGTGGTGGGGCGGCGCCGCTGGGCCGTCTGCGGAGGCGTGTGGCTGCTCTCGTTGTTCCTGGCGCTGCTGGAAAACATCCACGTGGATCTCCTGGAGTGGGATGAGCCGGGCTGCTACATGCTCCCCGAGAACAACTACACCCAGTGGTTTGTCTCGGTGGCGTTCCTGTGCCTGATCTTCCAGTTCCTGTGCCCCGCCACCGTTATCATCACTTGTAACGTGCTGATCGCTCGCGCCATTCGAACGGCGCCGGACGTGCAAGGACGGCGAGACGTGTGGCTGGTGCACGTCTACTCGCTGGTGTTTGTCGTGTGCTGGCTGCCCTACCACTTGATCATGTCGCTCATGATCATCGATGACCTTCACCCCATCCTCTTCAGCTGCAACATGGTGGAGGTCATCTATTTCTCCTTCAGCGTGGTGCAAACCCTCTCGCTTTTTCACTGCGTGGCCAATCCCATCCTCTACAACTTTCTTAGCAAGAGTTTCCGTGACAACCTCATCAACACCGTGGTCAGCCACATACCCAGAGAGAGCCCGACAGACAAGGCGACGGCGGCGGTGGCGGCGGCGGAGACACAGCCCAACGCAGCAAACGGAGGAAGGGGCGATAAGGGGAAGCAGCGCAAATTAAGTAACGCCAGCACCAGTCAGTCTGATGTTGGGTCATGATCAAAAAAAAAAAAAAAAAAAACTGCATCAAAGATGGCGACCGCAGGGTTCAAACGTGCCTGAAACCTCTATTGACTGATGAGAGAAGTTATACTGCTATATTGATTTATCGTTTCTTCTTTTGTACAGCTCAAGGTTAATTTTGTCAATCAATGTTGTTAATACATAGTGAATCGCTGATATGACTGGTGATCAATAGCAGTCAATCACAAACGTTGAAAATCCTACTTCACACAAACGAATTCTAAGTCTAATAAAGTCGCACCCTAGCGGCCAATTTAAAGAATGCACTTCCGGCTTTAAAGTCAGCATGAAACGACAATTAAATGATTTAAAAACTCTAAACTGAAATTTGGGCGTATTTTCAGAAAATATAAACACACAACATTGACAACCGTGATCATTTCGGTCACAAGAATTACGACACAAGACGGTTATTGACACTACTTTTGTACAAGCTTCATGCTAAATCATGCTAATCATAAATGCTAACCTGTTTTCAGTTAGAGCCAACCTTGCATCCGCTGTAGCTCCCGCCCTCTCTTCCAAATATGGTAGCGACCAACCGGGAGACCTCAAGTCACGTGACACAAAACCACTCCCAAGTATATCTTACCGCTCAAAAATTAAAGGGAACACTAAAACAACACATACCGGAAATACAGTTTGATGTCGTGTCCTCCATGTTTGATTTCACAGAAATATGACTGACTTGGGAGTTACGCTGTTGTTTAATTGTTCCCTGATAATTTTGTAAATCTAATCGTATAAATTATTAAGTAAATCCAATACCAAAAACAGTATTGTAAGCAAGCCTGTGTCCACTGCTCTCAATGTCTAAATAGTAACCTTATATCTAACCAACTAAACATTCCATAGTCAGGTGACTGTTATTGGTAATACTTATGTAGTCTGCTGTTGCAAGTACTTTGTAAAATATTAAATAAAACTCCTGAAGTTGGAAAACCTGTGTAGGATGTTGTTTTCTAATGTAGGTGAAGGGGGGGTCATATAGTATTTTATCAACGCTGTTCTTTGTTTACATCCAAACGTGGAATGTGCCACACTCGACAGTTTTCATGATTAGAAGGTGGAGGGAAAGGAAGCAGTGGTGCTCGTCCCCCCGGATTGTACAATAGCAGGAAGAGACCACGAGGCTTTAAAAGAGGTCAGAGGTCATAGCCTGCTGGCATCGGAGGCCCCGCCTTACTGGGGTAGAAATGTCATCACTGGCCTTTTATTGTGCAGCATCAGACGGCATCACTCAATGACGGACTTCCTTGGTGCATCTGGTTCCTTGATGATTTTTTTTTTTTTTTTTAATAAAAGGCATTGCGGGACAGTGTTACAAAATGAGAGTGAAATGTATAAAGGCATTAAAAAAAATCATAAATAAGTGTCACAGTACCATAAATATGAGGTCAGACAAATCTACAAAAGTCAATCAAGTTGTGTTCCATTCTTCAAAAAGCATGCTTTTAATTGCTTAATGTGTGAAAATAGGAACTGTAGGAAAATAATCTTTATGCTCCGATGAAGACGTTTGAATCACTTTCACTTTCACATTCAAATCAATCCTCATTTGATGCTAAAATGCTACTCTACCCCGCCGGAGGTCGGAATCAGGTCTCCATGGAGGACAGCGGTTCTTTCGAGTGGTCATTGTACATGAAAGTCTGTTCAATGTTAAAGTGGGCCGGGAGTTGGTCCTTGTGGAGCTCCAGGTGAGACGACATCATCTTCAGCGTGGAGAAGAAGAGGCCGCACACGGTGCAGCGGTACATGAGCGCGCCGGCGTGGGTCTTGAGGTGGCAGATCATGGTCGAGCGCCCCCTGAAGAAGCGCAGGCACACCTTGCACTGGTAGGGCTTCTCTCCCGTGTGGATGCGCAGGTGATACGTGAACTCGCCTGAGTGTGCAAAACGTTTCCCGCAGTAGCGACACCGGTACCATTTCCCGCGGACGCCGACGGCACCGGTGGCGCCGTCCTGTGTCGGGCACCCGTTGGTCAGGGACGCAGACGTCAAGCCGTGTAACGGCGCGTGATAATACTTTTCTGCTACGCCGAGACTCCGGTTGCTCATCTTTACGAGACCGCCGCTCTCTCGTGGAGAGGAGGAGGAGCAAGACGACTGCGGACACTCCGGTGGCTGGTCAGCTTTACGCTTCCCGGACCAGCCGTGACCTGCGACGCGTCCTCCGCCGCTCCCCGGGATCTCAGGGGCGTGCTGGCTGAGGTGGCACAGAAACGCGGATGAGGTAGGGAATGTCTGAGGGCACAGGAAGCAATTCAGCTCCTCCGCTCCCGAAACGCTTTCTCCCGCTCCGCCAACTGTTACGACTCGGTAGCCCTCCTGCTCCAGGGCGGCCGCCTCTTCGGCGTGTGCGGTCAGATGTGCTTCCAGGACGGGGCGCTCCGCAAAGCAGCGGGCACAGTGCGGGCAGGTGAAGACGGGCACCGCCAGGTGGGTGAGGGCGTGCCACAGCAGCGAGCACAGGGAGAGCTGGGGGAGCTGGCAAACGCCGCAGCTCAGGCTTTGGGGGCACACGTGGCTCAGGATGTGGTCTCTCACCGCCTGAGGAGAAAATCCATGGAACAAACGAGGGTACCAATCAGGAAATGTGGAATGGATTTCCATATCGGATAACATCGGAATTAGTTCATGTTCAGGGGCTTGAATGCGGCATCGACGATGTTATTTGGATGTGGCGTTATTAGATTACGTGTAGGAAGTGAGAATTCATACTTCCTGGGATAATGCTATCATGATAACTCATCAGAATTCCCCTTTTAAGTTGACGGACAAACTAATGGCCAGCCAATCACAGGGCACATATAGACAAACAACCATTCACACTCACATTCATACCTATGGACATTTTTTGGAATGTGGGAGGAATCCGGAGTACCCGGAGAGAACATGTAAACTCCACACAGACATGACCCAAGGGTGGAATTGAACTCGGGTCTCCTAGCTGTGAGGCCTGTGCGCTAACCGCTTATCCACTGTGCAGCCCAGGTTTGATATTCATTCATTCATTCTCTATTCTCTCATTCTCTACTGCTTTTCCTCACAAGGGTCACGGGGGTGCTGGAGCCTATCCCAGCTGTCTTGCATGTATTGGCTGCATTCAAGTATTAACAATATGTATATTTATATGTGTCGGGTGCTGGAGCCTACCCCAACTGTCTTGCATATATTAACTGCATTCAAATATTAACAATATGTATATTTATATGTGTTGGATGCTGGAGCCTATCCCAGCTGTCTTGCATGTATTAACTGCATTCAAATATTAACAATATGTATATTTATATGTGTTGGGTGCTGGAGCCTATCCCAGCACTGTTCAACCATTCACACTCACATTCATACCTATGGACAATTTGGAGTGGCTAATTAACCTAGCATGTTTTTGGAATGTGGGAGGAAACCGGAGTACCCGGAGAACTCCACACAGAGATGGCCGAGGGTGGAATTGAACTTGGGTCTCTTAGCTGTGAGGCCTGTGCGCTAACCGCTCATCCACCGTGCAGCCCATGTTTGATATTCATTCATTCATTCTCTATCCCTTTTCCTCACCAGGGTAGCGGGGGGGGGTGCTGGAGCCTATCCCAGCTGTCTTGCATGTATTAACTGCATTCAAGTATTAACAATATGTATATTTATATGTGTTGGGTGCTGGAGCCTATCCCAGCACCGTTCAACCATTCACACTCACATTCATACCTATGGACAATTTGGAGTGGCTAATTAACCTAGCATGTTTTTGGAATGTGGGAGGAAACCGGAGTACCCGGAGAAAACCCACGCATGCACGGGGAGAACATGCAAACTCCACACAGAGATGGCCGAGGGTGGAATCGAACTCGGGTCTCCTAGCTGTGAGGCCTTTCAAGTCGATCCAATATATGGAGTCAAACTTGAAGATTGAACACCAGCGCCACCAAGTGGTGTATTTATGTTTATGTATTATATTTATGTGTGCCATTTTGTTTTCGTTCACCCACCTGGAAGTCCTTGCTGAGGTTTTTTGTGCAGGCGCCACACCGCACCTCCGAGCCCTGGCTGCCGGCGGTGAGGGCCTGTGGCGGCGGTATGGTGTAAGTGGCCGCGCTCTGCCGCTGGTGACGCAACAGTTTGCTTTGGCTGCAGAACTCCAGGTGACACATGTCACAGGTAAAAAGCTGCACCCCGACATGAGTGAGGGAGTGGGACACCGCGGCTGCGTGGTCAGCAAATGACGCGTCACACAGCCGGCACTGGCCCGGCTCGGTCACGTGGGTCTCGGCGTGTCGTCTGATGGCGGCCGCGACCGCCGGGAGGGGGGCCGCACAGGCTTTACATGACAGTGTCTCTCCTGGGCCCTGCAATGGACAAATATGTCAGTGACTATATATTATATATATATGTATATATTATATATATATGTATATATGACTATATATATTTAGTGACTTCATGCGTGTATAAAACATATATATTAATCAATGTACATCATACCTGGAGGCTTGACTTTGTCTCGCCATTTTCCAAACACACAAGGTCATCTTCATCATCCTCTATGAAGTTGTCATCATCACTCAGTTCAATGATATCTCCTGCAAAAAGGAGCACCCGTTAATATATATGTCATAATACACACTTCATTCATTCATTCATTTTCTACCGCTTATCCTCACAAGGGTGCTGGAGCCTATCCCAGCAAGTCACACCCTGGACTGGTGGCCAGCCAATCACAGGGCACATATAGACAAACAACCATTCACACTCACATTCATACCTATGGACAATTTGGAGTCTCTAATTAACCTAGCATGTTTTTGGAATGTGGGAGGAAACCGGAATACCCGGAGAGAACATGCAAACTCCACACAGACATGCCCCAAGGGTGGAATTGAACTCGGGTCTCCTAGCTGTGAGGCCTGTGCGCTAACCGCTCATCCACCGTGCAGTCCATGTTTGACATTCATTCATTCATTCTCTACTGCTTTTCATCACAAGGGTCACGGGAGGTGCTGGAGCCTATCCCAGCTGTCTTGCATGTATTGGCTGCATTCAAGTATTAACAATATGTCTATTTATATGTGTTGGGTGCTGGAGCCTATCCCAGCTGTCTTGCATGTATTAGCTGCATTCAAGTATTAACAATATGTATATTTATATGTGTGGTGGGTGCTGGAGCCTATCCCAGCTGTCTTGCATGTATTAGCTACATTCAAGTATTAACAATATGTATATGTGTTGGGTGCTGGAACCTATCCCAGCTGTCTTCGGGGCGAGAGGCCGGGTACACCCTGGACTGGTGGCCAGCCAATCACAGGGCACATATAGACAAACAACCATTCACACTCACATTCATACCTATGGACAATTTGGAGTGGCCAATTAACCTAGCATGTTTTTGGAATGTGGGAGGAAACCGGAGTACCCGGAGAAAACCCACGCATGCACGGGGAGAACATGCTAACTCCACACAGAGATGGCCGAGGGTGGGATTGAACTTGGGTCTCCGAGCTGTGGGGCAATACACTTTTTTACACACAATTGAACATTTTTAGGCTTGTGCTATTATGCTATTATTTAGTATACTAAACCTTTACTATTTACCATTTAGTATACTAAACCTTTACTATTTACCGTTTAGTATACTAAACCTTTACTATTTACCGTTTAGTATACTAAACCTTTACTATTTACCGTTTAGTATACTAAACCTTTACTATTTACCGTTTAGTATACTAAACCTTTACTATTTACCGTTTAGTATACTAAACCTTTACTATTTACCGTTTAGTATACTAAACCTTTACTATTTACCGTTTAGTATACTAAACCTTTACTATTTACCGTTTAGTATACTAAACCTTTACTATTTACCGTTTAGTATACTAAAGCTTTACTATTTACCATTTAGTATACTAAAGCTTTACTATTTACCGTTTAGTATACTAAACCTTTACTATTTACCATTTAGTATACTAAAGCTTTACTATTTACCATTTAGTATACTAAACCTTTACTATTACCTGCCAGTTGCCTCCACTGTTCCGCCTCCTCGGCTGTGCTGTTGCATTGAAGGGTCTGCGTCTCCTCGTTTCCTTCTTCGTACAACAACTGGCTGTCCCCCTCAGTGTCAGCCACGTCACCCCCCACCGCCCCCGCCTGCAGGCTGCCAATGGGCACCCCCGAGGAGGATGGTTGCACCAAAGAGTCTGGGAAAGAGCACAAAGCGGACGGCGCCATATCGCCACTTGTCATCGTGTCGCCTTCACTTTTCTCCACGTCCTCCAGTCTCTGCTCGCTCTTCAGCACAGACCCCAGAGGCAGCATGTCACTGCATCCGCTGGCTGAAGGACATTGTCCTGGTGTCTCTGCAGACATTTGCCCGTATCCTATATGAGACTGGATGTCTTCTACCTTGAAGTCCAAAGACAGAGCCCCGGCGGTGGATTCATGTCCCGCCCTTGCGATCTTAGCTTGAATGTGAGGCGAGGAGGCGGTGGCAGGAGTCTGGGCAGAAGGCGATGATATCGACGAGCAGGAGGCAGCAGAGGAACACACAGGGGAAGCGGAAACTGAAGCTGTACTCATGTTGGCCCCCGAGGAGCCTGCTACAACCACAGGAGCATCCGGGACCTCTCCGGGACTACTCGCTTTGGTATTTGAAGACACGGAGCCCCGCAGGTCTGGGAAGGTAGCGTGACATGCCCTCACCAGCTCGCTGACACCCAACCTTTCAGCCAGCTCATAAATAACGCCGACAGATATCAGATCTGTCAAGATCTCGCCAGTGTACACGAACGTCAGCAGTTTCTCAAAGTTGGCGGGGGAAATGAACTCCAACGAGATGGCGGCGGTGGACTTGGATGGAGAGCGCGTGAACAGGTTGTTGAAGTACGTCCCAGCGCAGGCCAGCACGGCGCGGTGTGCCGCAAAAGTGCGGTTGCCAACTTGTAGGAACACATCACAATAGCGGCGGGATTGGCGGCAGCGGTTCAGCTCGGCGAGGAGGCCGGCTGCATGGCCCGGACCCTCCAGACGGATCCTCATCCCTGCCGCTTCTCTACAGCCCTAATGAAGGAGGACATGAGTCAGTCAAATTCATATTTACTTAAGATAACTCCATTTAATCATCCATCTTGTTTTGTGTTGCTTTTAAATGAGTCCATGTACAGTGTCATTGGGTTTCTTCAACAAATAAATAATAAAAATAATATTATTATTAAAAACAGAAATAAGGAGTTGTAATATGTGCTGATAAATGTAACAGGTTCTCAAATCATGGCACCAATCTATCTGGAATTCTTGTATAGTATAACGACTATAAACAGTAGGTCCCACAGGCCACTATGCTATTATGCTATTATGCTGTAGTAAAAAAAATATCTATTTAACATTAAGTAACAGTATGAATTCTTAGAGTAATGTCGTCTTAATACCATATACAAATACAACGACAGCATTCTTCCAGGAAAATGATACAATAATGTCAAATTACATCGTTGTTTTGACGCCTCATGTTTCACGATGAATGTGTGTCCAACACACCTATTGTACAGCTATGGTACGTTTGTGTAGTTACATACAAATCCGTTAAGTTTAATAAGGACCAAATCGTTACAAAAATCATTTTAAAAAATCCAGTTCTTCATTAAAAGGTCATTTTTTTGTTATGATTCAACCTTACCCATTAAGTTGGTGGTGATTTTGAATGCTCCTTGGTGATGTTTACAGGGGTGTCAAGCGGCCGTTACGTAGAAAAAAACACTCGTCGTCGCAATATGTGTCGCGTGGTGATGACGTAAGGGAGTAAATCCAACATGGGTTTTAGCGCCCTCCTAAGGAAGAACCAAGAATGCAGTTAAAAATGCTAATGGGAACATTTTACAAACGCTGATTGGAAATTCAATATGTGGCGTTGAAATGTGGACTCCTAAATAATTATACATGTAATTTGTATTTTAATTTGTATTGAATTTTTAATTTTTAATCCAAAAATCAGAACTATTAAACGTCATTGAGGATAGGAGGATTTAGCGCCCTCCTAAGGAAGAACCAAGAATGCAGTTAAAAATGCTAATGAAAACATTTTACAAACGCTGATTAGAAATTCAATATGTAGCGTTAAAATGTGGACTCCTAAATAATTATACATGCAATTTGTATTTTAATTTGTATTGTATTGTATTTTTTTATTTTTAATCCAAATATCAGAACTATTAAACGTCATTGAGGACAGGAGGATTTAGCGCCCTCCTAAGGAAGAACCAAGAATGCAGTTAAAAATGCTAATGTGAACATTTTACAAACGCTGATTAGAAATTCAATATGTAGCGTTAAAATGTGGACTCCTAAATAATTATACATGTAATTTGTATTTTAATTTGTATTGAATTTTTAATTTTTAATCCAAATATCAGAACTATTTAACGTCATTGAGGATAGGAGGATTTAGCGCCCTCCTAAGGAAGAACCAAGAATGCAGTTAAAAATGCTAATGGGAACATTTTACAAATGCTGAATAGAAATTCAATATGTGGCGTTAAAATGTGGACTCCTAAATAATTATACATTTTTAATTTGTATTTTAATTTGTATTGTATTGTATTTTTATTTTTTAATCCAAATATCAGAACTATTAAACGTCATTGAGGATAGGATGATTTAGCGCCCTCCTAAGGAAGAACCAAGAATGCAGTTAAAAATGCTAATGGGAACATTTTACAAACGCTGATTAGAAATTCAATATGTAGCGTTAAAATGTGGACTCCTACATAATTGTGCATGTAATTTGTATTTTAATTTGTATTGTATTGTATTTTTAATTTTTAATCCAAATATCAGAACTATTAAACGTCATTGAGGACAGGAGGATTTAGCGCCCTCCTAAGGAAGAACCAAGAATGCAGTTAAAAATGCTAATGGAAACATTTTACAAACGCTGATTAGAAATTCAATATGTAGCGTTAAAATGTGGACTCCTAAATAATTGTGCATGTAATTTGTATTTTAATTTGTATTGTATTTTCAATTTTTAATCCAAATATCAGAACTATTAAACGTCATTGAGGATAGGAGGATTTAGCGCCCTCCTAAGGAAGAAGCAAGAATGCAGTTAAAAATGCTAATGGGAACATTTTACAAACGCTGATTAGAAATTCAATATGTGGCGTTGAAATGTGGACTCCTAAATAATTATGCATGTAATTTGTATTTTAATTTGTATTGTATTGTATTTTTAATTTTTAATCCAAATATCAGAACTATTAAACGTCATTGAGGATAGGAGGATTTAGCGCCCTCCTAAGGAAGAACCAAGAATGCAGTTAAAAATGCTAATGGGAACATTTTACAAACGCTGATTAGAAATTCAATATGTGGCGTTAAAATGTGGACTCCGAAATAATTATGCATGTAATTTGTATTTTAATTTGTATTGTATTGTATTTTTAATTTTTAATCCAAATATCAGAACTATTAAACGTCATTGAGGACAAGAGGATTTAGCGCCCTCCTAAGGAAGAACCAAGAATGCAGTAAAAAATGCTAATGGAAACATTTTACAAACGCTGAACTATTAAACGTCATTAATTGAGGATAGGAGGAAATGGTGGACCTCTATTACAAAAACACATGGTCACATTACCAGTGTGATTTAATTATCCAAAAATGATATATGACAAAAAGTGGTATATAGAAAAAAAAATCACCCAAAAAGTGGTAATTAAAAAAAGTTTATTTAATACTGTTAACCATTTGTTGAAGCTCACAAGGGATCCGCACGACGCACAAAGTGTCCAAAATAACAATGCTCCATTCATCACAGTAAACTCATGTACCAGACCTTATACACAACAGTAATAGGATAGCAATCATGAAATCTTCAGTCATTTTTGGTTATCCCAAATGACACACTGCCACATTTTATGACATAACAGCATTTGCTCATTGGTGTATGTTGTCCTAACACATAAGAGAATAAGAAAAATGATGAAAAGACAATGAACTAATTAAAAAAAACTGCCTTTTAAGAAGTCATTGACAAAATATTTTCACTGTGTTTTGTTCCGGGATTGATCATTGTGAATGTCTTATCGGTTCACTTACAGTATATTAAAGCGCCATATCTTTGCCCGGAAACAAACATCCACAAACATTTCATGATCCTAACTATGCCATGTTCTCGGCTTATGAGAACGACCTCCCCGGCTGACTCTTTGATTGAAAACATCTTCTAAAGGCCCAAAGAGACTTTTATAGTGAGGCAACAGGCACACACACACATGATGATTTATTGTAACTTTACATTATGTCTTATTCGTTAAGACAAAAAGACTGTTTTGGTCCGATTTCAACCAACGCCAACAGAGGTGTCACTTTCTCATTTCATCGATTCACACCATTTTATTGCACTTGTTGTGTAGAAAAGCCAAAAGACAAGTAGATGAACGGCTACGAAGGTTCTACTCACGTCGTTGGGGAATGAGTTCGAGAACAACACGACGCTTCAGCAATATATCTGTCATCAACAAATGGAACGAATATTGCTTTAAGTGGCTTGATATGTTGCTCAGTCTTCCGAGACACATTTTATATTTCAATTTACTGTATACTGGATTTTCTCCGACAACCCCCACAACCGAGGTGTCTTGTTTTGGAAGCTTTCAGAGTAACTTCCTGCGGTCATGATGACAAGGACATAAATACAGTAAGCGTCCTTGTCCCACGCTATGACACGTGTTTCCTGGAGCTGGTTCGGCCCAAGCTGGCGGTGCTGGAGCGACGGGAGAGCACCGGTGTGGCAGTGGCAGGAGAGGTCTCGGAGCAGCCGTGCTGGAGCAAAATATCGATGCAGCCTTTGCTGCCAGTTTTTCTTGCCATCATCATAGCCGTCTGGCCCTGGTTATCTCTGGCTTTCACGTCGATTCCGTACTGCAGGGTGACAAAGGTTGCAGGTTATGAACAATCAATCAAAACTGAGCCGACGCCCTACCTCTATGCCAGAGGTAGGGAACCAATGGCTCGGGAGCCAGGTAGGGCTCTTTTGATGACTGTATCTGGCTCTCAAGCATTTCTTACCACAATAAAAATGTATGTTTGCTAACATTTTAAAGTAAACCATCACAGAAATGACTGTTAAAAATAATATTAAAAATCAACAACTTTCTTATGCATTTTTAATCCGTCCATCAATTTTCTACTGCAATACGGCTGACCATATCTATCTTTCCTGATGATATTTTCCAGGTCAAACACCAAAACTCGATTATTACTGGGTAATGCGGTATTGTACCTCGGTCATTAAGATGTAAATGTAAACTTTCCTCCTTTAGTCAAATAGTCACCTAGCTAAAGCTGCAGAACCAAGCCTTCTGGCAAAGATGGCCAAAAGAATGAAATATGTGTACGGAGTACGGTGCTAAACCATGCAGCAGCAGAAGTTGCATTAATGGCAGCAAGTATTTGATTTATTATTGGACACTGCGCTGCTCACAAAAGTGTGCTGGCCACACCCCCTTGGCGTGGGGTAGTGTGCCTGGTCTACGTAATTAGAGCCCATGATATCTAAAACTGTTGGTCTTACATAAAAATGCACACATTTTATTGCATTCAATGTTTAAAAAAATGTATATGGCTCTCACAGATACACATTTTAAAATCTTCATGGTCTTCATGGCTCTCTTAGCCAAAAAGGTTCCCGACCCCTGCTCTATGCTATAGAAATGGAACTTCACCGCTCTTTCTTATCTGTGTTGTCATGGAAAAATAACGATAATGAGGTGTGCGCATTTGGAAGTGAGCCTTGAAAGACGTTTTGGCTCTGAACGCTCGATTTCAGAGAGTTTTTTTCACCACTGGCTCTCTGTGACATCACAGAGTGTGGTGCTCCCTGAAATGGGAATGCGCTGTAGACCCTCCCCCAAGCTCTGCTTCTCCGTTTACGCCTTTCCAACATTACTTGGTTGTGTCGAAGAGTCAGTGTCCGAACTGTGTTTACTTACTGTGTAAGTAATGGAACAAAAGCGGTTGTCTGTGTAGCATTATAGAGTGTGCATAAAGGAAATGGGTGCAAATTATAAGTCAGGAGTTGCTAATAGCCATTTCTCACCACAATTTGCGGGTCTGCCAGCGTTTTCAAAAACTTGGGTAGAACGTAGAACGAAAAAAAAACGTCTAATGACCACATTACACGTTGAAGAAAACTTAAGGCTAAAACGCTAAAGCTAAAGTTACCATTGATAAATCACCATTTACTATCAACTATGCTTATCAACTTATGCTTATCAACTATCCTATACTGCTTATCAATTTCTATAAAGTTGGGTTCGGCAGCTATCCGTAAGTCCTCGTGAGCACTCGGGAGTGTGAGCAACCACAGCCTGGAGGTAGGCAGTGGTTGGAATAAATTAAAATAGACCGTTTTCGAGGGAAGCACAAAATCCAAAGACGTTCAGCTGGAATAGGTGCAGATTCTGGAAGATCTAGAAAGCTTTCTGTGCTGGTTATTGTGTGTGGCTGCTCTATAGGAGTCCACGACTCAATACAAAGAAACAAAAAATGAGCAGCGTGTTGACTAATTTCCAGGGGACAGTATACTATTTACATTGCTATACAATTACTATTGTATATAATACTACATATATGTATATGCTATACAATTTATACACTGACTACTTTGTTATATCCCAGTTTTAATTCTATAGTTTTCCATCAAAAGAGAGCTGAGAGGAGCAGTGAAACAAGGAAACCCACCCAGATGAGCAGTTGGGTCATGACGACATCACCCAGCTGACAGGCCGAGTGCAGGGCTGTGCCAGATGTGCCCGACCGGGCGTTGATGAGCTCCTTGGTGCTGTGGGCCAGCAAGAGCAGGAGCCTGGGCAGGTCTCTCTCGGTCACAGCAGACAGCAGCCATGCGGGCATGCAGTCATCTGTTAGCGGGATCTCGGGGACCGACTGCAAGGCTGGCACGAACGCCCGCTGTTCATACTTGGCACGAATCCACGACTCTCTTTCCTCGCTTTTTTGAAAAAACACAAGAAGGAACATAAGAACCTCTGTAAGAAGGATGGACACGTTTTGTCATAGGCTCCTGCTGTGATTTTTAGATTAGTGTTGTCGCATTTATGAATTATAGGGAGACACTTCAGAAACAGAAAAAAATATTATTTATTCAAAATTATTAAATTATTAAATTATTAAATTATTAAATTATTAAATTATTAAATTATTAAATTATTAAATTATTAAATTATTAAATTATTATTTATTTAAATATTAATTTATTAAAATTATTTAAATTGTTTGTGCAATTTACTGTTTACACTGTACATTGTTGTTCATATTTGATGTCATCTATGTATTCTCCACATTATTATTATTATTCATTATTCAAATGTATTTATTTAATTATTAATTATTATTAAATATTAATTAAAATATTAATTTATTAAAATGTATTTAAATTGTTTGTGCAATTTGCTGTTTACGCTGTACATTGTTGTTCATATTTGATGCCATCTATTTATTCCCCACATTATTATTATTATTTATAATTAAAATTTATTTATTAAATTATTAATTATTAATTATTATTCATTGTAAATTTAAATATTAATTTATTTAAAAAATAATTGTTTGGCAATTTACTGTTTACGCTGTACATTGTTGTTCATATTTGATGTCATCTATTTATTCTCCACATTATTATTATTATTATTATTATTAAAATTTATTTCTTTAATTGTTAATTTAAATATTAATTTATTAAAATGTATTTAAATTGTTTGTGCAATTTACTGTTTACACTGTACATTGTTGTTCAGATTTGATATTATATTTGGTCATCTATTTATTCCCCACATTATTATTATTTATTATTACGGGAGCCAGGCAAGGACATTTAAATGAAGGAATCTATCCATCCATCCATATCTTCCAATGGCACACTGTGGTAAAATTAGTGTTCCTTTTAAAAGTCCTTAGCTGTTCTACAGAATGGATATCAGGTGATAAGATCCCACCGTGAAGCTTTGGGTGTGGGCTTGGCTCGCCCCTGAGTGCGACCCTCCCAGATGCTATTGGCCATGTGGTTCCCGATGGCAGACAGGACTTGCGTGAGCTCTCCGGGCCAGTCGTCCAGGTCCAGGGAGCGTACTCGAGACAGGTGAGTGCCCAGGTTTCTGTGGATTCCCGAGCATTCGATACAGATCAGTGCGCCCAGGTTCAGGCTGGCCCAGGTGGGGTCTTCAGGGAGACGATAGAGGCACGTTAGCGGACTAATGGACTGAGTGAGGTTGGAGTCATCCTTCACAATAAAAGCGGAGGGGAAGAACTCACTTGGTGCGTCGCAGTCCACGCACAGATTGTTGCCTTTGGTGTTACGGATTGCCTGCAGTGCCACAGCCTCGCTCTGGCTGCTGCGTCGGGCCTACATGGAGTACATATTTCAGGTTAAAAAAACACTTATCATTTCTCATCATCCTAAATTGATTAATTAATTGATCATTAGTGACCTTTACACTCGTAGCACCCAATATAGTAGGCATAAATTACTATAAATAAGCCATTTAAAACATATATAAGACTTGTGCTCGTGTGTGTGGCTATAAATGTGTGTGGCGGACGGACAGGAAGTGGCTTCAGAGTTGAGTTTTAGCTCACAGCAGAGCAATTATTGTACCTGCAATTGTGTGGTACTTGTGTGTTTCTCCGAACTTTACAGTAACATTACCGACACCTAGTGGCTAGTGTAGAATACTACATGACATCTTTCAATGCGTCTTTTGTATTTGAGTTCATTTAGCTAACATTATAGTGTTTTGTTTTGACAGCTGACATTTTGAATGATATCGATGAGTTGCGTCATTAACCTTAAGACACTGTTAGTCGTTTAAGTTAAGTATTTTTAAAGAATCAGAATCAGAATCAGAAAAGGTTTCAGAATCAGAATCAGAATCAGAAAAGGTTTATTGCCAGGTATGATCAAACACATACTCGGAATTTGTTTTGGTGAGGTAGGTGCAGACACATCTATTAAAAAAGAATGAAAAATACAAAATATACAGAATACACAGTATAAATATGAAGAGCTTGCAACCAAAAGGCGCTAAATCCAATTTTCACTAAGTTGCATGTTTTTCATGAGTTTAATAGACCTCTGTCATGTGTATCCAAATCACATATTTTGGTCTTGAAATCATTTTTAAAAAATATGAAAAAAAGTGATATGAAATTCATGCTTTCAACCAAAAGGCGCTATTTCCATTTCAGATTTCAACCAAAAGGAGCTAAATCCCTTTCTTTATTCTGATTGGCCCAAGTTTCCCATCTATTGAAAATCTGACCAATCAGAGAGAAGAATACAATTGGCACTGCACATACAGAAAGCCAGTATCAGTGCGCATCCTGTTTTGTTTGTGTACATTAAGTACACGTATGATAGTTACGGTATGTTATGCAATTCAGGAGAACACAAATTGTGTTTTTACAGTATTCTGTAACATGGAAGTTTTTTTTACGCCATAAAAGGCATGTCTCTACCTTGACACCTCCAACTTTCATGAGAAACATTATTTCACTTGTACTAAAAAACATACAATGTAAAGAGTTTGGAATGAGATGATTTTTGTCGAAATCCATCATTTCAGCCAAAAGGCGCTAAATCCGAAAAAAAAAATAATTTAAAAAAATATATAAAATACATGGTGTGTGCAGGATTTTTATAGCATGCATTTTTATGACCTATATTGATAACTCTTTCAATTGCAATATAGACTTGATGACCAAATAGATTGATATGTGCGTAATTAAAAATCATTGATTTTCTCGAAATCAGTCAAAATGGATTTAGCGCCTTTTGGTTGCAAGCTCTTCATATATGTACACAGTCTGTTTTTTTGTTTGTTAATCCGAAAGTGCAGTCTGATTGTTTTTCCTAAGAGTCCAAACTGGGCGTTAATGTTAACGCATCTAGTGAAAGTATACAAGCATACCTTGTTCCGGCCACTCTCACAGGACTGCAGGCTTGCCAAAATTTGACTCTCAATAGCCAACACCCAAGAGTCCCTTTCTTCCAGACTCTGAGCCTCAAAGTGCCATGTCTGCCCGGTAAACGACACAATGATAAAGTCTGCATTTTCTTCATCTGAAAGAAAAAAAAAACAAAGACAACTATTGGTTCACGCTATTTATAGCCATTATAGATATTATACGTCATACTCATGCACTATAACACACACATCTATCCAAATGAAGACAAGTAACCAAAATCATTGCAACACAAACACAAACAAAATGACGAAATCAGACTCTGGCATGAAACAAGATGTCAGTCAGTCATGAACGAGACGATGGCGGTGCCGAATGCAAATACGAGACACTCCCTCACCCGACCAATGTTACCTGTCTTATTAATGTTTCTCAAGCTACCAAAGCTCTTTAACTTCCACATTTTGCGTTTGGCTGCAGAGCAAGAGATGAGCACAGAGGAAAGAGAGAGAGTCAAAGAAAGAAAGACAAGAGGAGGTGTTAAAAATAGACACAATCAGAAAGAGAAAACACAATCAGAGAAAGGTCTTTGCCGTATCGTATTGACAGAAAGTCACACAAGAGTTGAAAAAAATGAGTCTAAGGATATTTTTAGTACATTTCCATGTGAAGACAACATATTAAAACCTTCACATTTCAGTATTCATTCATTCATTTTCTACCGCTTATCCTCACGAGGGTCGCATGCGATGCTGGAGCCTATCCCAGCTGTCTTCGGGCAAGAGGCGGGGTACACACTGGACTGGTTGCCAGCCAATCACAGGGCACATATAGACAAACAACCATTCACACTCACATTCAAACATTTTCTTTTGTATTTTACAGTAAACCAGCAAAGACTACATTTAGAATACAGGAAGTGAACAAATGTTTTGCCATTGATGTGAAATGGCAAATATATTAGTTGATGTTTTCCAATGTCTTAATCTTATCTTATATACTATATATATATATAATATAATTATATATATATAGATTATATTTTTTTATGTTGAAAAGCTTCACTAATGACACTCCTTAATATATAAATATAAATATATAAATTATATTAATATATAATATTATATATTATATATATTATATATATTATATAATTATATATATATTATTTATATTATATTTTTTTAATGTTGAAAAGCTTCACTGATATAATTATATAATATATATATATATATATTTATACATATATATAAAATAAAATAAATAATAAATAATAATAAATATATATATATTGAAATAAAGAGTTAGTTAAATATATGTGCATTTATTGAGATATGCATCCATAAACGTTACCTTCAGCCTGGCCGACAGCCGCATCTCCTTTTTGATTCATGCTCTTCTTCCTCCTGTTCTTCTTGCGGTCCGTCATGGGAGAGGACTGGCCGACATCTTTTCCCGAAAATGGACTGGACGCCCCCTCGAGGGCATCTGACATTTTGGTTGAAAGATACATTATCTTTATGAGAGCCATGTAAAGCTTAGTACACACATCGTGTAATTTGTATACTATATGAATATAAATGCCTGATTTAGTATGTATGTACGTATATGGTTGTTAACAGCACCAGGGATTGCTTTCATTTATTGCTTTTATTTATTTATTTTTATTACTTTTTACCATGACCTATTTATCATGTATTTACTGTACTTGCAGGCTTTCTTCTCCATCCAATTTTGGTATTTAATGACTGCAAGCGGTATATTGTGTATGTGTATTGTGTACATGCATTGATGCTCTGCACAAATGAAGTTTCTAACAAATAAAAAAAGTAACTTCATGAGTATCATATACTTTACTTTTGCAGCCTTAGAGCGGCTCTAGTATTATTTCATACCGACACTTTGTGCTTTCGCGGACAAAGACGAGGAGCAACGCTGAAGGCTTCGGTCTCCTCCTTGCGGCGACAAAGCACCAGAGCGGTCATCAATCACAGAGAGGGTGGATGGACACAGTTGAGGGACTGCCAAAAAAATTTAATATGGGTGAGACCCATTAAAGTAACTTGACTTTAATTTTTAAGTAAACAGTACAATAAGCAACAGAATGCTGTACAATACAATCCATGTACTTATGACCTACATCATGTATAAGTACCTGTACTGGAGCTTTCAGAAGCTGCTGGTTCCTTACTCAGCCCGTTGACTCCAGAGGCGGGGGGGACAGGTGAGGGACCGGCGGGTGCGACGGCTCTGGGAGGACGTTTACCAGGAACCTTCACTGTGACACGCAGCAGGTCGATTTCCTTCCCGTGGATGTTCTGCATATAGTCCTGAAAGACAAAAAACTGCAAATAATTGTGTCCAAAACTCTCCAAGGTCCTGATTGTGTGCGGATGCAACATTGTGTCGTATGTATGTACGGAACATATCGATCAGTGCGGCGGTGTCTTCTTACACTGGAGCTAGAGTGGTAGGACACTGTGCCGTTTTTGGACAGGGTGACATATTTCTTCTTCCACTCTTTGTTCAGAGAGCTTCCACTTCTCTTCCAAAGGATGCTCTATGGAAACAACATACCACCGTTACCACACACAAAACGAGGTAATGTCTCCGTTGAGAGCGTGGTTCCACAGCAACAGTACGCTATTAATAGAAAGCCACCATCAAACAGAAGATATTTTGCGCTGTTTCTGTTTGATGAGATAACATTGACGGCAGAGTTGTCGCTGAAGATGAAGGAATAAATGATGCTAAAGCATGTAGAGATACGCTTCTCTTTCTTTGCGGGGCTCTAAGCAGTTTTGTACGGTGATCAACTTCATTATGAGTGGATGCTGCATGTTCCACATCCATATCCAGGGACCACAATTTGGCACCAACCTATTTTATTTGACTCGACTCGACTCGACTAGACTAGACTAGACTAGACTAGACTAGACTAGACTAGACTAGACTAGACTAGACTAGACTAGACTTGACTTGACTTGACTTGACTTGACTTGACTTGACTTGACTTGACTTGACTTGACTTGACTTTATTTTATTTTATTTATTTGGGTGTCCCGTCCAGCCATTGGGCCAGATAGTATTGTTGATCAAATTGCCCTTACATGCTAAACATTGACTTTATTTTATTTTATTTTATTTTATTTTATTTTATTTTATTTTATTTTATTTTATTTTATTTTATTTTATTTTATTTTATTTTATTTTATTTTATTTTATTTTCATTCATTCATTCATTCATTTTCTACCGCTTTTTCCTCACGAGGGTCGCGGGGGTGCTGGAGCCTATCCCAGCTGTCTTCGGGCGAGAGGCGGGGTACACCCTGGACTGGTGGCCAGCCAATCACAGGTCACATATAGACAAACAACCATTCACACTCACATTCATACCTATGGACAATTTGGAGTGGCCAATTAACCTAGCATGTTTTTGGAATGTGGGAGGAAACCGGAGTACCCGGAGAAAACCCACGCATGCACGGGGAGAACATGCAAACTCCACACAGAGATGGCCGAGGGTGGAATTGAACCCTGGTCTCCTAGCTGTGAAGTCTGCATGCTTTATTTTATTTTATTTTATTTTATTTTATTTTATTTTATTTTATTTTATTTTATTTATAAATAGGACTGCATCAGTCAACAATGGAGACGATATCACTTAAAACGAAAAACCAACCTGTTTGATTGGAATACCACGAGTGTTGCTCGAGTCTCCTTTGGGGTCTCCACCTCTTTTCTCCAAGTCTCGGTTCTGAAACAAACCCAACAGCTGAAGTGAGCACAAGAACCGCCGAAGGACTCACGGAGTCCGAGTTGGGTGTTGATGTTGACAGAGATGAGACGGGTGACCTGGCGGCGGGTGCTCATGACTGACCTTGAAGAGGGAAGGTCGTCGGGGGATGCTCTTCAGGGAACGTGAGCTGCCGCCCCCTTCCCCGTGAGCCACCCTCAGCTCTCTGTGACTGACCACGGGGGTGGAGGGGAGGGAGCAGGCATAGCCGCCGCTCAGACCATTACTGAACTGAGAGGCGGGGTCAGGAGGTCAGGAGGTCAGGAGGTCAGGATACAAGAGGAGATGACAATGAAGGGAAAGGATGGAGACGGTGAAAATGACATGACGACTGATGGATGAATGTAGCGGCAGCTCATGGCTCATGTTGTGTGCACCAGGATCTGACCAAGATCTATAAGCACAAGGTCCTACCTGGCCAGGGAACGAGGCCGATCCGGGTGTGGAACCTCCAGAGTGACTCGGCGAGTTAGGAAGAGACTTGCATGCCTGAAGCGCCGCCTGCTTCTTTTGGTTGACGATCTTCTGGGCAGCTGGAAAACAGAATCGTGGAACTAAATATTGCAGGCCGTCGCCACCGCCGCCGCGTATCGGTAGTATTCTTCTCACCTTCTGCAAACACCCTATCAACGTTGAAGCCGTAGGTGGCGCAGGTCTCGTAGAAGAGCGAGTGACGCACGTCAATACACAACTGTCGGGCTCTTTGATCCTCAATCACACGTGGGTTGCTGCTGCTGATTTTATCTGAATGAGAAGATGTTGACGTTGGGAAAAACATGTTTTTCATAGCAATGTAGCTAATAACGTAATGTTTCGTACATATAGGACTACTACATTCATAAATGTGAGACAATTGGGATCATTTTTCGACCATTTGTATTGAGTTGTGGCCTTCTATAGAGCAGCTACACACAATAACCAAGAGAGAAAGTTAGAACTTCCAGAATCTGCACCTATTCAAGCTGGATTTCCTTGGATTTGAGCTTCCCGCCAAAACTGTCTGTTTTCATTTATTCCATCCATAGCCCGCCTCCGGGTTTTTTTCTGGGGTCTCCGGTTTCCTCCCACATTCCAAAAACATGCTAGGTTAGTTAGCCACTCCAAATTGTCCATAGGTATGAATGTGAGTGTGAATGGTTGTTTGTCTATATGTGCCCTGTGATTGGCTGGCCACCAGTGCAGGGTGTACCCCGCCACCCGCCCGAAAAAAGCTGGGATAGACTCCAGCATCTCCCGCGACCCTCGTGAAGATAAGCGGTAGAAAATGAATGAATGAATGGATGATCCTGCAGGCTGCACGGCGACCTAGTGGTTAGCACGCAGGCCTCACAGCTAGGAAACCCGAGTTCAATTCCACCCTTGGCCATCTCTGTGTGGAGTTTGCATGTTCTCCCTGTGCATGCGTGGGTTTTCTCCGGGTACTCCAGTTTCCTCCCACATTCCAAAAACATGCTAGGTTAATTAGCGACTCCAAATTGTCCATAGGCATGAATGTGAGTGTGAATGGTTGTTTGTCTATATGTGCCTTGTGATTGGCTGGCGAACAGTCCAGTGTACCCCGCCTCTCAAAAACAGCTGGGGTAGGCTCCAGCATCCCCCGTGACCCTCGTGAAGACAAGCGGTAGAAAATTAATGAATGAATGAATGGATGATCCCCAGGCTGCACGGCGACCTAGTGGTTAGCACGCAGGCCTCACAGCTAGAAAACCCGAGTTCAATTCCACTCTCGGCCATCTTTGTGTGGAGTTTGCATGTTCTCCCCGTGCATGCGTGGGTTTTCTCCGGGTACTCCGGTTTCCTCCCACATTCCAAAAACATGCTAGGTTAATTAGCGACCCCAAATTGTCCATAGGTATGAATGTGAGTGTGAATGGTTGTTTGTCTATATGTGCCCTGTGATTGGCTGGCCACCAGTCCAGATCACCAGATCAGCAACAGTTCAAGGATTCACCGGTCCGTCAGGAAACATTCATGAATAAAAATACCCTTCACGCTAAGGCGATCTAGCACCAATAGACTGAACACGATAACCATGTTAGACCGGTACGTGTAAATATTTTTACGACGAGAACTCATCCTCTGACCTTGAGTGCCAACGACGATGATAGGAACATCTGTGCGCTGCGAGTCGAGCTGGCTGTACAGCTGGTAGAGCTCCTGGAAGCTGCCTTCATTTTCCAGACTGAATACCAGAATGACCGCATCCACCCAGCTGCTGAACTACAGGAGGAAGAACAAGGAGGAGGCAGATCATCAATATAGGAGCTATCACGAGCCATGCATATATCAGTGTGCATCCTTTTCACACACAAACACACACACCTGTGCATCAGGTGGCCCGGCCTCCTCTCGGATCAGTAATAAATAACTCTGTCCGTCCACCAGCACTTCCTTTTTATACCTTCCACCTGACAAGAACAATGACAGACATGCTATTAATTAGCACTTTCCACGCTGCAATCATTCATTAGCTTTACTCCGAGACATTAAGACCACAAAATCATTCTCTGACCTTCAGGCTTCTCAATGGAAACATAACTTCCTGTGATGTATTTGGTCACCAGGGCTGACTTGCCACTTTTAAGGTTTCCCAGAATGCCCTGCACAAAGAAGGAGACAATTCAACACAATCATAATCACTGACTGGAATTCTTGTTTTGATTGTTTTGCTTCCAACATGCAAATACTGTACACAGTCACGTACTGTACATTCCAGATGGAGTAGTATTCCAATTCATGAACTTAAAGGCTATCTTTTTTTGTGTGTGCAGATTTCGTCTTTTCTGTTGTTGGTTGAAGCCGATACGCGGATTGCATCCAACCCAACTATGAGTCCATTGTCTTGAATGTAATTTATAATGATAATAATGATAATAATGATAATAATGATAATAATGATAATAATGATAATAATGATAATAATGATAATAATGATAAGAATGATAAGAATGATAAGAATGATAAGAATGATAATAATTATTATTATATAATATATAATTATAATATTATATAATAATATACTATTATTATATGATAATAATGATAATAATTATTATTTTTATATAATATATAATTATAATATTATATAATAATATACTATTATTATTATTATTATTATTATTATTATTATTATTATTATTATTATTATTATTATTATTATTATTATTATTATTATTATTTTAATTATAATATTATAATTATTCATTCATTCATTCATTTTCTACCGCTTTCCTCACGAGGGTCGCGGGGGTGCTGGAGCCTATCCCAGCTGTCTTTGGGCGAGAGGCAGGGATATTCTAATTATAATAAATTAATTAAATAATACATAATTAATAATTAAATAAATAATAATAAAAAAATCTAATTATAATACATTATTATTATTATTATTATTATTATTATTATTATTATTATTATTATTATTATTATTATTATTATTATTATTATTATTATTATTATTATTATTATTATTATTATTATTATTATACATTTTATTTGTATAGCGCTTTTCAGAGTACTCAAAGACGCTTTACAGTGAAGACAAAAAGAAAAAAAATAGAGTAAAAGATGCATTAAAATCCAATATCCATACATTTATTCAAAGCTAAAAACAAAGCTAAAAACAGGGCGGGGCACAGCAGTCAGGTATAAAAAGTTAGACCTTAAAAACGGATTTAAACATGGTGGGTTTTGAATTGTTTTATGAAGGTGGGAAGGTCGGGGCAAGCTTGTTAGTTTCTATAGGCATTTGTTCTACGCTTGATCTGAATTGAAACCATAAAATATGTAACATAATTATTTATTGTCATGATTGTGAGGAAAAGAGTGGTTTGTATTTATATTATATTATTTAAATAATTTATATTATAATTTGAATATATTGAATGCATGCAGGTTTGTGTTTCAGGTGGGCGGGAGTCTTACTAGTCTCAGCTCAGGGATGGATCTGCTCAGGCTCCACTCCTGACTGTTGGCAATGTTTACTGCGGAGAGAAAGACAGACACAGTCAATGAGGCAGCGCCACGAGTGCTTCTTTGGTTTTTTAGATGTGAATAAGTTAGTAAGCTGCACGGTGCTGGAGTGGTTAGGACGCAGGCCTCACAGCTAGGAGACCCAAGTTCAATTCCACCCTTGGCTATCTCTGTGTGGAGTTTGCATGTTCTCCCCGTGCATGCGTGGGTTTTCTCCGGGTACTCCGGTTTCCTCCCACATTCCAAAAACATGCTAGGTTAATTAGCGACTCCAAACTGTCCATAGGTATGAATGTGAGTGTGATAAGCGGCATAGAAATGAATGAATGAATGGCTGACCACCCTAATGATACATCTCCCTGGCTGTCAATCAAATCTTCTCTTGTAAGTGATCTTAAGAATGTGGTTGGTTGGTAAAAAAATGATGCCAAAAAAGCCATGTTGGGAGGTGATCAATGGGGGAGAGGAGACCTGGGTTTGATTCCCCGCTCTTTCTCCGGGTACTCCGTTTTTTTTTTTCCAAATTGTCCATAGGTATGAATGTGAGTGTGAATGGTTGTTTGTCTATATGTGCCCTGTGATTGGCTGGCCACCAGTCCAGGGTGTACCCCGCCTCACGCCTGAAGACAGCTGGGATAGGCTCCAGCACCCCCGCGACCCTCGTGAGGAAAAGCGGTAGAAAATGAATGAATGAATGAAAATAAAATAAAATAAAATAAAATAAAATAAAATAAAATAAAATAAAATAAAATAAAATAAAATAAAATAAAATAAAATAAAATAAAATAAAATAAAATAAAATAAAATAAAATAAAATAAAAGTCAAGTCAATGTTTAGCATGTAAGGGCAATTTGATCAACAATACTATCTGGCCCAATGGCTGGACGGGACACCCAAATAAATAAAATAAAATAAAGTCAAGTCAAGTCAAGTCAAGCCCTTGTGAGGATAAGCAGTAGAAAATGAATGAATGAATGTAAAGAATACATATTTAAATGGTTACATCAATGGCCTTCATGAAGCAAATTGGCTTATGGGCACTAAAAAAGTGCATGTTAACACCTCTAAAAACACAGTTAGACTCACACAGTGTATTGTTTTTTACATTTGTATGTGTTTTCTGTATAAAAGGCCATTCCATGGCATTTACTGCCTAGTTCTGGTTAGAGAGCACTGCTTATTGTTGAAGCTGACAAACACAAATACAATTACAAAGCTCCACCGAGACTACCGAGTGCAATCCGAGTTCATTTTCGGTTTTCAGTCTCAGAGTGCAGTATGCGCTAGCTTTGATGCATTCACGAAATACAATTCCTCCCCGGGCTTAGTCTGTCGACTCTTGCTGAAAGGCCACGCAGTCATTCACAGTATGAGTGAAGCAAAGTGGATTACAAACAGTGTGGCTGCAGCATGGTGGACCCCCTGCCGTGACACAAAAGGTTATATTCATTAATGCAATAGGCCAAGTCGTACGTGCTTATGACCACCGGTAAGGCAGTCGCTATTCACAGGTTTTATTTTTACTGTCGTATCAAAAGTGTTATTTTAAACCCATTCCATGTTTGTGAGGATAAGCGGTAGGAAATGGATGGACGGATGGATAACACCATGGTGGCGATGTCAGGTTAAAGAGACAGGGAACAATTAAAATTCAAGAGTGACACAACATGTCACTATGCAATACCCGGAATGGAAACTTCCTGCTATTTGTTCCCATCAGGATTTTATGCTGCCGATACCGATCCGGATAATCCGTAGAGTGTAGTGTCGTGTAAATGTTTAAATTTCCATCCATTCCATCTATTTTCCTCCGCTTATCCGGGTCCGGGTCGCGGGGGTAGCAGTCTCAGTAGGGAAGCCCAGACTTCCCGGCCCCCGGCCACCTCCTCCAGCTCCACCGGGAGGACACCAAGGCGTTTAAAATGTACTACTAAATGTACTACTGGCTATATTAGGGGTCACCAAGCAGCCCCGCACACAACCAAAGTTCCTCCTGCACTAAAAGTGCTCCCAAATCCTTACTCAGGTGGTACTTATCTCCAGATTTTGCCCACATTTTAATCCTTTAACGGATGATCACATCGCGAACCTCAAACTCAACACGTGGGGCCACCAAGTGTTGGGCCCCAAAATGCTAAAGCTTTTTGAGACAGTCCCACACATGTTAGACATGCTTGTTCTGGATGCCGCAGCGGGCGGGGGTAGCTGATCTGTGAAGTGGATCGATGTCGATACCGTCCTTTTTCACTGATATCAGCCGATACCGATCCGTGGCCGATTGATCGGAGCACCCCAAATCTTCCCTGATTTGTATAATTGTTGAACTTTTAGTATCTACTATCTATAGAAAACATGAAATTGGAGATTTGACTGCTCCATTATAAAAAAAAAACACTTTCATGTACAAAAGTGATTATGAAACATGTTAGCATGGATAAGTTGTCCCTGCTGACATGAACACAGCTGGTCGCCACGCTAATAGCATGCAGAGAGTGTTTGCGCGACATGAGAATATGAAATTGCGTCCTCAGGCGTGAACAACCGGATGCGTTGACAAATGTAAGCTATAAAAACATATCATACTTCCGAAGAAGGAATGTTTTCAGTTGAGCCGGTTACGGAACTGGTTTCACATGGCAAAGGCTACCGGAGCGCTGCATATTTCCGACATGCGTCAAAGAGAATGAACCCAACAATGACCGAGACAGTGTTGCCAAGGACGATACGTGATCTTTAGAAATATATTTTTTTAAAAAATAGTCTAAAAAAATGTACGGGTGCATCTTTGACCAATACATTTAATAAACAAAGGAATGAAATTCATGTGCTGACACGCCTTAAATCGATTTGATTAGGACTGTAGCTGACTTAGGTGAGAGGTGGGGTATAATCTGGACTGATCACCTGTCTATCATCACAAGCCTGAGATAGACAACCATTTATGGTTGCCAGCCAATCACAGGGCACATATAGACAAACAACCATTCACACTCCCATTTATATATATGGACAATTAATAGTCGCCAATTAACCTCAGTCCATCCATTTTCTACCGCTTATCCTCACCAGGGTCACGGATATGCCGGAGCCTATCCCAGCTGTCCCAAGCATGCAGATGGCTAAATTAAGTAAAATACAAATATAAGGGGGCGGCACGGCGGTCTGGTGGTTAGTGCGCAGACCTCACAGCTAGGAGACCAGGGTTCGGTCCCCGCCCTCGGCCATCTCTGTGTGGAGTTTGCATGTTCTCCCCGTGCATGCGTGGGTTTTCTCCGGGTACTCCGGTTTCCTCCCACATTCCAAAAACATGCTAGGTTAATTGGCCACTCCAAATTGTCCATAGGTATGAATGTGAGTGTGAATGGTTGTTTGTCTATATGTGCCTTGTGATTGGCTGGCGACCAGTCCATGAATGTGAGTGTGAATGGTTGTTTGTCTATATGTGCCCTGTGATTGGCTGTACCCCGCCTCTCGCCCGAAGACAGCTGGGATAGGCTCCAGCACCCCCCGCGACCCTCGTGAGGAAAAAGCGGTAGAAAATGAATGAATGAATGAATGAACAAATATAAGGCATTCAGAAGATGCATTCAAAAACGTGATGCCATGCCATACTCATTCATTCATTCATTTTCTACTGCTTTTCCTCACGAGGGTCACGGGTATGCTGGAGCCTATCCCAGCTGTCCTAAGCATGCAGATGGCTAAATTAAGTAAAATACAAATATAAGGCATTCAGAAGATGCATTCAAAAACGTGATGCTATGCCATACTCATTTATTTATTTTCACTGAGGGTCGCAGGGGGTGCTGGAGCCTATCCCAGCTGTCTTCAGGCGAGAGGCGGGGTACAGCCAATCACAGGGCACATTTAGACAAACAACCATTCACACTCCCATTTATATAGATGGACAATTCATCCATCCATTTTCTACCGCTTATCCTCACGAGGGTCACGGGTATGCTGGAGCCTATCCCAGCTGTCCCAAGCATGCAGATGGCTAAATTAAATCAAATACAAATATAAGGCATTCAGAAGATGCATTCAAAAACGTGATGCTATGCCATACTCATTCATTTCTACGAGGGTAGAGGGGGTGCTGGAGCCTATACCAGCTGTCTTCAGGCGAGAGGCGGGGTCCAGCCAATCACAGGGCACATATAGACAAACAACCATTCACACTCCCATTTATATAGATAGACAATTTGTCCATCCATTTTCTACCGCTTATCCTCACGAGGGTCACGGGTATGCTGGAGCCTATCCCAGCTGTCCCAAGCATGCAGATGGCTAAATTAAATCAAATACAAATATAAGGCATTCAGAAGATGCATTCAAAAACGTGATGCTATGCCATACTCATTTATTTATTTTCTACGATTGTCGCGGGGGTGCTGGAGCCTATCCCAGCTGTCTTCAGGCGAGAGGCGGGGTACAGTCAATCACAGGACACATATAGACAAACAACCATTCACACTCCCATTTATATAGATGGACAATTCATCCATCCATTTTCTACCGCTTATCCTCACGAGGGTCATGGGTATGCTGGAGCCTATCCCAGCTGTCCCAAGCATGCAGATGGCTAAATTAAATCAAATACAAATATAAGGCATTCAGAAGATGCATTCAAAAACGTGATGCTATGCCATACTCATTCATTTCTACGAGGGTAGAGGGGGTGCTGGAGCCTATCCCAGCTGTCTTCGGGCGAGAGGCGCGGTCCAGCCAATCACAGGGCACATATAGACAAACAACCATTCACACTCCCATTTATATAGATGGACAATTCGTCCATCCATTTTCTACCGCTTATCCTCACGAGGGTCGCAGGTATGCTGGAGCCTATCCCAGCTGTCCCAAGCATGCAGATGGCTAAATTAAGTAAAATACAAATATAAGGCATTCAGAAGATGCATTCAAAAACATGATGCTATGCCATACTCATTCATTTCTACAAGGGTAGAGGGGGTGCTGGAGCCTATCCCAGCTGTCTTCGGGCGAGAGGCGGGGTCCAGACAATCACAGGGCACATATAGACAAACAACCATTCACACTCACATTCATACCTATGGACAATTTGGAGTCGCTAATTAACCTAGCATGTTTTTGGAATGTGGGAGGAAACCGGAGTACCCGGAGAAAACCCACGCATGCACGGGGAGAACATGCAAACTCCACACAGAGATGGCCGAGGGTGGAATTGAACCCTGGTCTCCTAGCTGTGAGGTCTGCGCGCTAACCACTCGACCAACACAGTATTCAATAAAGCTAATTATATACATGGAAGGAGAATACTTCAGTACATGAACAGAATATGCAACAGCCGTTCCAAAAGCATAGAACTACTACATAGTACTATGCCGCCTTAAGTGTTTACATCAGGGGTGGGCAAACTTTTTGACTCATGGGCCGCATTGAGTTAACAAAATTGTGCAGGGGGCCAGAACATATATTTAACACACATGATTTTATGCTTATAATTTTAATAATTTTTAATAATTTTTTTATAATTTTTTTATAATTTTTTAATAATTTTTTTTTATAATTTTTTAATAATTTTTTAATAATTTTTTAATAATTTTTAATACTTTTTTTAAAAAAAATTAATAATTTTTAATAATTTTTAATAATTTTTAATAATTTTTAATAATTTTTAAGCTTATAATTTTACGCCTTGATTTATTTGTCTAATTTTAATTGTCATACTATCAGCTATATGTTTTCATTTCTCCTTTTTTCAGGAGCACTTTTTAAACATCAGATACATCAAACTACGATTTATTTATTTTTTTTACTGAATAAGACATCCGACTTGAAAGTCATGTTGCCAGCTGGTATGTTAAAAGTTGAAATACTAAAAAGCAATTGGCGGGCCGGATTCAAACGTTTGGTGGGCCGCATGTGGCCCCCGGGCCGTAGTTTGCCCACCCCTGGTTTACATAAAATTACAGATTTGTGTGTGTACTCCTCCCAGCTGAGCCGTATCGGCGGCCACAAGTAGACACAGTCCTACTGATAATGTGCCTCAGACGCCAGTAAACACATTCACGGACTTTCTTTGTCTCTCTTCCAGAGCCAAAACTGATCAGACATTGTGAACCTTCAGCTGCTGCGCCACCCAGATTTCCACAGAAAGCCAATTATCCACGCTCGCTACTCCGAGCAGTCGCGTTGGATGCACTTAAACCCGCACATATCCTCCAGTAGAGTTTTAAAAAAAACATCAATCCCATCATTTCATTGTTTTTTTTTTGTTTTTTTTTGGTGGGGAATTTAATGTCAAAGCTGTCACACAGACCAACACGTTCTCCTCCTCCACCCTTCTGTTTCATCAGGCTCTGCCTCTGTAGCAGCAGCAGCAGTAGGCCTGCCGGTTGCCAAGGCAACACTTCCTCCTGCTATGGGTGCGTATGTATGTGTGTGTGTGTGTGTGTGTGTGTAGTCGGCGGTGCTACTCTGAGTGAAGTGAATCTACGATGTGCTTCAGTAACATGAATACACAATGAGTGAAACGAATAGATAAAACACACACATACAGTTCCAGCCAATTACAAAAATGTTCAATTCCACTGCAAAAACACGTTTTAATTGATATATGCATCTGACACAGTGATATGCCGTGGGTGGAATTAGAGATTTTCTCTTTTTGACGGGCATATTGCATCCTGCCCCTTCCAAACATTTCAGCTTTACAAGCTAAAAAAAAATCGCCCCCCGGCACCATGACCCATCTGTGCCACCAGCGTCCCCCCCCCACACACGGATTCATTATACGATTTAAAGCCATGCTGGGAACGATGGCGATGTGTGTGTGTGAGCGAATGTGCAGATTATCCCTCCAGCGGCGTAAAATCAGCCTGAGCGCTGAAGGGAATTAGATTAAGACTGTCCAAGACTATTGTATCGTACGGTCTCACATGGAAGAAGTTCATCTGTCATCGCTTTCAATTTGAACGTTTCTACAAGAGCATGTTTTTCGGGGGACACCATTATAGGGTGATAAAGCGATTCAATGTAGGCATTCATCTGCATGCCTCAACCCCACCCTGGTAAAGGGTTGAATCTGCACAAAAGGAGGGTCTAGACAAGGGGTCTCAAAATCGCGGCCCGCGGGCCAAATGCGGCGCGCAAGACGCTAATTTGAGGCCCCCCCACCTTGATACCAAAGTTTAATGTTGAAATGACAGCTTAAAGCTGTGTGTGCACACCGGACACAATTAACGTGATTTTGCCCCGCCCATACTGTTACCCTACCTCTGTTACCCCGCCCTATTTTGCTTTGGATTAGCAATGAAGCTAAAGGTTTATGACGCTGGGTACAAATAAACGCAGGAAATTATTTGGAATAAAAGGGAAAATACACGTCAAGATAAAGCATCTCATCAAACATGTTGTTAAAGTTACGACGCCGAGTACGATGCTAACTTGCTAATTGGGTAAAATTATTGCGTTTCATTAATGTTCATGTTAAAGGTTAAATAACTGTTAATACTGTACATTTGAATATGAAAAAAATAATTTCTCTACCACCTGTATGTGGTTTCTTATTTGCTGTTTTATTATTATATTACTTATTTATTACTGATTGATTGATTTATTGTCTTTATTCTTAATTTGTTTATTTTTTATTTTTATCTTATTTTATGTATAGAAAAATAAAAATTAAGACATTTGAGAACAGTGGAATGTTTTATCAGATATTTTGGTGTGGAAAACCGGAACCAAAGTACTGAAAAAGTGTCGGGCAGGGGTCTCAAACATGCGGCCCACGGGCCAAATGTGGCCGGCATGACACTAATTTGAGGCCCCCGCCTTGATATGAAAGTTTAACGTTAGTGCGGCCCGCGCAAGTTTGATACGAATGCTGTATGGTATCATGTACCCAGAAAAAATTATTACGTTTGATTCATGTTCATGTTAAAGGTTAAATAACTGTTAATAGTTATCCTCCCTATCCGTGTGGAAGTGGTAAGTTTTTGGCTATTTAAGTTGAAAGGAAATAACTTGAAGGCTACCGTTTAGGTCGCTAGCTCTCTAGTTTGCGAGTTAGCATGTGTCTCAAGACCCTGCAGTTGCGCAATATGTTGTAAATAAAAAGAGTATAAATGTGACTATAGTCGTGTTTTGTCATGTCTACAGGGCTCTAATAATGCTTTGTTCATTTTAATCTGAAAAAAATAATTTGTCTACCCACCAACTATATGTGCTTTCTTAAGTTTTTATTATTTGCTGTTTTATTATTATTATTATATTTATTTATTTATTACTGATTGATTTTCTTTATTCTTGATTTGTTTATTTATTTTATTTCTTATTTCTTATTTTGTGTAGAAAAAAACAGCGGAATGTTTTATCAGAGCTTTTCTTGTAGAAAATCGGAACCAAAGCAAAGTTTATTAATTTTTCTGTTTTGAATAAATGAGTTTTTTGGGGGGAAAACCTGATTCGGCCCAGCCTCGCCCAGACCCTAGCTCCGGTGGCCCCCAGGTAAATTGAGATTGAGACCCCTGGTCTAGACCCTCAACATGAAAGGTGGATTTGGAGCGATGTGGGAGTGTGTTTGTGTGTGACATCATACCTTCCTCCTCGCTGGAGTCTCTCTGTATAAAGATAGGAGCAGCTGACGACGACGTCGACCCGGCAACCCCTGAACTGCTCTTTGTGAAAATGCCACTGATGAATTTCAGCATTTTCCTGTCTTTGGAGGCGCCTCGTTGGCCCTGCTGGGCCTCCCTGGTCAGTGCAAGGTCTTCGGAGAGGCTGTTCAGGTCGCTATTATCCAGTGTACGGCTTTTCCCCTTGCGCGGTGGCTTGGTCACCTGTGTTGCTGGTGCAGGTAGCGAAGTCGAACCTGATTTAAATCTGTCCTTCCGAGGCATGTCTCTCAGCATTGCAGCCGTGCCACCTCCAATTTCCAGCTGTATTCCGGCTTGGACGTCATCTCCAATGTCCCGCCATACTTCCGTCCTGCTTGTCTCAGCCCACGAGGCCCTGCAGGGCCCGGGCGAGCGTGTGGGCATTCGGCAGTCCTTACGGTCAAGACTCTGGGCGGAAGTCGGACTGCGCTCTCTACCTTCCCGGGAGTCCCGACCGCGGGTGGCAACGCTGCTGTGCGACTTGAGCAGACTGACAGGTCGCTGTCCGACAGGACGAATGGGGAGACTGGTTCTGGTCGGAGTACGGACAGGTTCAAGCACCTCTGTTGGGGGTATAGACTTGGTTTGCTTCGCCTCAAGGGTACCAAGTGGTTTCTCTGCCTGAGTTAAGTCTTTCTCTGGGGACTTGGCTCGAGGGATCGAACGTTTGCACTGTGATTTCTCACCACCATCAACAACGCAGGAGAGTTTATCTCTCAAGGGGCTACGGGGTCTTTGCCTTTCATCTTTGAGTTCAAAGGGTTCACCCCCTTTCACAAAAACGGGACCCTCGGCCCCCAGTAGTTGGGCCCCAAACGCTCCCCCTTCGGTCTCCGCCTTCACCCCGGCTTCTTCTCCCACGCTATCCCCCGACTGGTTCCCCAATCCCGCCGGGGTCTCCCTTTTGGGGATGCTGCTCTCCGTCTCCCCTCCATTCTCCTCCACTGCCTCTACCTTGACCAAGGTTAGGGAGATGAGGTAGGTGGTGCGTTGCTGCAGGGAGCCGCCTCCACTCATGGGGTCAGGCTTCAGTCGACACGCACGGTAGATGAATGAAAGCAGACACGGCGACGTGAACTACTGACACTTTGCCAGCGTGTCGGGATGTGGAAGAATCTGTCTGTGGAACTGAGACAAAAAAAAAACTCACATGGCGGGAGATCGGGTTTCTCCTTGGAAGATACGTCAGCAGCAGGAGAGGGACTGTTGGATTCATCCATTCCCCAAATGTCCCTTTTTTTTTTTTTATGATTGTTGTTCTGCAAGTGACATTGCTTTAGAACACCGTCACTGCAGCCCGAGCGTCTCTTTTGTTCCTGGAAAACCCGCAATTAAAACCTCTCGGCCGCATACAGATACTAAGGTTAATAAATCTTCATTAATATGTGCAACGCCTTATTCCTGTTGTACCTCGATAGTCCTTATTTGTAGTACCTTCCATATATTGTTGCTTATCTTCTTGGCTTTTCTTCTTAAAAAAAAAATATTTTGTTTTATAAAAACTGCCCAACGTCACCAAATATGTAAAGTCTTGAAATAGAAGAGTCACCTTAAACGCATCATGGTGCAGCCAGGGATCCGGATCATGAGCTCTCATCGGCATTCCTTAAGACTCACATGTGTGTTGACAGCAGCATCTATTCAGAGAGCTCAGCGGCCGGAAAACCAACAGGAAGGACATTGACGAGTGCTGAGGTGGATGAGCCGACAGAATTCCCGGTGGATATCTGGGGGGGGTTGTGTGAGATGGAGCCATCACGCCCTTCTCGCCGTCTTCCAGGTCGCCCGAGTCTTCAGAGCACATGAGGCGTTGAGCATGACAACGCGTAGACGTCTGCTCAAAGCGACAGGACGGCGTCACACAGGTTCGACGAGTCCACGGTAGCTTGTCTCTCCAGCGCACTGCGAGGAATCTCCCCCCGTGTCCCTCCCTCCGTTTTGCCCCTCCTTGTTGCAATCGGCAGTCCGTACGATCCTGCTCCTCTCTGCTCTTTATTGCTCATCACTCACATTCCCTCCTCCCTTGCATCTTTATGCCGGCGTGCTACCGAAGCGGGGGTGGGGTGTCCATGGGGGGGGGTGCATAACGACTGGCGGTAAATGGGTGGAGACAGCGGAAAATATCAGTGTCGGTGTAGTGAAAGGAGGAGGATAAAAGGTGAAGGGATGGAGTTTTTTTTTTTTTTACCTAGAAATCATTTTATCAGTTGTTGTATATTTGTATGCATAAATGTGTGTATACAAATATGTGTGTGTGTGTGTGAGTGGGTGTGGACTCAAGCTAGCTCCTCCTCAATGGGAGGTTTGGCTTGTTTGTTGCTAAGGTGTTGCAATCTTCCCGGAGCTGGTGGCACAATCTTGTGTTCCAAAAAAAAAAACCTGTCTCCATACTATCTGTATCCGTGTGTGTGTGTGTGTGTTTTCCTTTGAGTGTATTGATCTGTAGCCTATGCCTCCTATGGTACGAGTTCATTAAACAGAAGTGGGAAAGCTCTGGTCTCAGCAGGAGGGTGAGAACATATTGGACATCAATAGCTAGGTCTGTGGCCAAACACTTACTTAGATAGTTTTTTGTGTGTAAGTCATTGAAAAACAAAAGAGGGGTTCTTTCATTCATTTTTGAGTTACTTATAAACAGGTTGTGGAATAAATAATGATCCTTTTTAGGTTCCTTAATTAATCAAATACAATATTGTACACCAGGGGTCTCAAACGCAATTTACTTGGGGGCCACTGGAGTTCGGGTCTGGGTGAGATCCGGGCCGAATCAGGTTTAAAAAAAAAAAAAAAAAAACATTTATTAAAAACAAAAAAAATTTCAAAACTTCGCTTTGGTTCCAATTTTCTACAATAAAAGCTCTGATAAAACATTCCACTGTTCTCAAATATCTTACTTTTGATTTTTCTACACAAAATAAGATGAAAAATAAATAAACAAACCAAGAATAAAGAAAATCAATCAATCAGTAATAAATAAATATAATAATAATAATAATAATAATAAAACGGCAAATAATAAAAACTTAAGAAACCACATATAGTTGGTGGGTAGACAAATTATTTTTTTCAGATTAAAATGAACAAAGCATTATTAGAGCCCTGTAGACATGACAAAACACGACTATAGTCACATTTATACTCTTTTTATTTACAACATATTGCGCAACTGCAGGGGTCTTGAGACACATGCTAACTCGCAAACTAGAGAGCTAGCGGCCTAAACGGTAGCCTTCAAGTTATTTCCTTTAAACTTAAATAGCCAAAAACTTACCACTTCCACACGGATAGGGAGGATAACTATTAACAGTTATTTACATGATACCATACAGCATCCATATCAAACTTGCTAACATTAAACTTTCATATCAAGGCGGGGGCCTCAAACTAGTGTCCTGCGGGCCACATTTGGCCCGCGGGCCGCGTGTTTGTGACCCCTGCTGTACACTATTGTGTGATGATTTTACAGCATAAGAAGATAAGAAGACTGAGACAAAAATAGAATTCTTTTTTTTTTTTTTGTTGCTGGAAACGGTGGAAGGGTGTGGCATGCACTAAAAAAAGAATCAATTCCATTGTGGGGCAGATTAGTCTAAAATATCAGCATTTATCCTTTCTCCAAGTCATATACAACACTGAATAGTACTAGTACTAGTACTAGTACATCTTTAGCAATCACATCCGATGTTGAAATGTTGTCTCTGCACTAAATCAATGCAACAACGTAATGAGGTCTGTCTGTTTTTATAAACCAATACCTACAGTGCCGCAATTTGCAAATGTGGTTAACCCAGAACTGCAGTGTTTTTTTCTTCTAGACTTTGAAAATTAATGAGTAACAAAAATGTCATAATGAGCAAAGCAGCTGTTGCAATTACATTGTGTACAAAAACAACAAGGAACACCATTAGACAGTCACTTCTCAGATTATCGCTGCACATAATTCCGTGTTAATTACTCTATGAGTAAAAATGATAATCTTGTGGCGTGAAATCAGAAGATACGTCTCCCCATAGTGCATCCTCCCACCGACATCCCATAATACACAATCAGACCGTCCACCTGCTCTGCCTAGATGCCCCTCCTTCCTGCAGTCTGTCCGACCGGTAACGACTCACATTGAATACAAAAGACCTGACAAATGCCTTTGACTCAAGGCGAGAGACGCGACATTTAAAGGATTGACAGAAGAACGTCCTAATATTTGATTATAAACCATCATGTCAGGTCAGTGCAATATTAAATTCAGAGTTACAAACCTACCAAGCACATTATACCTTTTCTGGTAACAGCAGAAAGGACCAGCAAATACAAATAGACTGTGTGGACAAACGAAAATAAATTTCTGGGGATCACAATAGATGAAAATATGAGCTGGAAACCTCATATTACAAATATACAACATAAGGTGGCCAGAAATATTTCAGTATTGAACAAAAATCACTCCATACTCTTTAATAACACTCGCTAATAACTATAACTATAAAAGCAATCTTCACTCGCTAAATGTACTGCAAAAAAGGCCAGTGAGGATAATTCATAATGCCGCCTACAAAGAACATACTAACTCCTTATTTCTAAAATACTTCAACTTGCTGATATAGTTTATATTCAAACAGCTAAAATAATGCATAAGACTAAAAATAACCAATTAGCTAAAAATGTCATCCAATACTTCTCTACAAGAGAGGAGAAATATGATCTCAAGGAAGAAGTACATTTGAAACACTTCTATGCTAGGACTACGTTATGCTAGCCATAGCATTTCAGTATGTGGAATCAAACTATGGAATGGATTGAGTAAGGAAATCAAACAATGCACAACGATGAGCCAATTCAAGAAACAATACAAGCAGTTGATGTTTGCTAAATACAAGGATGAAGAGTCTTGAACCAGTCATGATGTGCTATATATATCACTATATTGACACGCACTATGGTACACATTATGGCATTGGATGCTCATATCATCTCGTACTTCGGTATGGGACAAAAGAAAAAAAAACAAAAAAAACAACTGTATTATGGAAAGCAGGAAGTGGACAAATGTAACTGATTGTAAAAGTACCAGATGGAGGGGTAGGATTTAATAAGCTTTGCTTCTTCCTACTCCTTTTGGACATGTGGAACTGGGAACTGATTATGTGATGCATTCAATTGTAATCTGATGCATGTTCAAATGAAATAAAACCATTACCATTACCATTAACATTACCATTACCATAAACCTAATCTGTCACAAATCCACACAAGACTGACAGTTGTGTGCTCAGTCTTGCGCTATCAAATGAACGGTGGCCAAAGGCAGTGGTAGTTAAGCAAAAAATTGTGAAAGTGTTATATTTGTGGAGTTTATTCTTTACCTCTAACAGTGTTAAGCGATAGTAATTCTTGGAGTTCATTCTTAAAAGGGGACCTATTATGCTTTTTCCACATTTCTGACCTATGAATGTAGTTGCAATGTTGTATTCTTGTGTCAAACGATGGCAAATTTCAGGATAATGAGCCCTGGAACAAGTTTGAGATGGCTCAAAACACTCGGTTTCAGAGGGCGTTGCAAAACTGTGCCTTTGTGATGTCACAGAGGACCAGGCTTCAAGCTTTGCTTCTCTGTTTACTGTGTTAGCACTGTCTCCCAGGAAGTGTTTCTTCGGGAGTAAGGGAAATTTAAATTTCTTTACAATTCCTAGCAAGGCAAACATCAGTCAGAAGTGGTTGGAGTTCTTGATTCCCTACCAGCAAAAGAAAAATATTGAAATCTGTCAACAGCATTTCACACTGGACTGTTTTGTGAACATGGGCTAGTACGCAGCTGGACTCGCCGACAAATTGCTGAAGCTCGACACTTTTCCAACGTTACTTGGTTGTGTCGAAGCGTCTATAATTAACAATAAGTAACAATTTAACAGTGTGATAACTGTGTTTATTTTGTATAAGTCATGGAACAAAAGCAATTGTCTGTGGAGCATTATAGAGCGCGCATACGGGGAGCAGTGAACCCTAATTTCTCCTTCAACTTTCTTGCATCTATTTTTCCATCTCAACCCCCTCCCTCTACCACCAGTCTCGTGCTCAATTAAAATGCCTTCATTTCACTCTCTGGAGAAAACACATCTTCCAGTCCGTGTTCTTCAGCCAGAGCGGTGACTCTTTTTTTAGCGCCAGTGAACTCTAAACTCATTCTCAAACACATTCAAGCCCCGCTGAGGATACGCAAGCTTTGATCCTCACTCCAGAGTCGACACTACAGCCTAATTATACAAAAATGAGCTTGAATGTTGTTATAGGTTGGGAGGATTTGTTAAGATGTGCCTAAAAGACCTCAAAGCTCAGTCAAACCCACAAGGAGGGTAATTGGGTAATTGGCATTCGGACAAATACAAAAACGTCGTATGGCGAATTAAAATCAGGGAGTCGTTTCTTTCTGATAATTATGGCCAATCAGAGGTAAATCCTTAAGACACCGACTGACTTGCATTTTTTTCAAAGAGCAACTGTACCTTTTTCTTCTCTTTTTTGTCTTTGAATGAAATTCATGAGATGGCAGAAGTCGAATATATACTGTGGTTTAATGTGAACTCATTGCTCTGACATCAATGCAAAGGGACAATTAATATAGCTACAAATTGATATGCTTGTTCAGACACTTACATTAAACACTGGTTACTGTGATTGTTTGTTGCATTGAAATGTGCCTGATACTCTGAAAAACCTGCCTGTGAGGGTTTTGGCGACGTGTCGAGAATAGACCAGGTAGGTCGGTGCCGGCAAGCTTTCAGCGCAGACTGTTTTGTCACGAAATTGTCACTGGGCCAAGCTGAATCTGTGGACCACGAAATTACCACTGCGCGGGATGCACCACCTTGCACTGCGCAATGAAATTAGAGTCCAGGGTGTGAATGAATTATCAATAATACAGTAGATCTGGAGAAGGGGTTGGATTACATACGTAAATTCTGCTTCTACCGAACCCTTTTCGGATATGCTGAAATTTGCAAATGTAAACATGTAATGTTCCTCAATGTAACTTGTTATGTCTGTTAGAAGGCAATGTCAGAAAATAAAATAAACATGAAATGGGCGGCACGGCGGTCTAGTGGTTAGCGCGCAGACCTCACAGCTAGAAGACCAGGGTTCAATTCCACCCTCGGCCATCTCTGTGTGGAGTTTGCATGTTCTCCCCGTGGGTTTTCTCCGGGTACTCCGGTTTCCTCCCACATTCCAAAAACATGCTAGGTTAATTGATGACTCCAAACTGTCCATAGGTATGAATGTGAGTGTGAATGGTTGTTTGTCTATATGTGCCCTGTGATTGAAAACACGGTAGAAAATGAATGAATTAATGAATTTCATATATACCGATAATTAGCTAGAATACTCTCATTTTTTTAAGATTAAATTTAGGGTGCTGAGGGGGTGCAGCCCTATGTATGGGCATCACCGAAAAAAAATGCAAGAAGAGCCATAAACATATAAACATCGTTAGCAGAAGTGATGAGAAGTGAAGGAGGCGAGGAAACGAGGTACAACTAATCACATTCGTATGAAAAGGCCCTGTTTGTGTGAAAGGAAGTGGCTTTGAGAGCAGTTGCAAATTAGCAGACAGGAAGTAGGCCACACAGCAGGTTTTCTTCCTGCTACTATGACAATGGCTGCTGTGGGATGTTCGATTTCCCATGCCCGTTATACGTACCACTAGATATTACTACTGTTTAGTCAATTAAGGAAACATCAGGGTGGGAACTCCTTGAGAAGACACAGTGTTCCATATAAGAAATGCACAAGATAATATTGAACATCGAAATGAGCCACCAGACAGACATGCATGTTAACTCCAAAGTGCAAAAAAGAGTTCTTACCTTCTATATTGCGGATATAAACTTTAAGTCCGGCGCGTAGCTGTGGATCTGAAACCCTTTCCAACTGCTTGGAAAGTCTGTTGATGCCGCTGTAGAGCGATTCAAATCTCCTGATCTCTGCTTTTATCGCCACAGAGTTTTGCGATTTGCTCTTGCTGCTCATGGTGTTCACGTGGCGCAAATGGAAGCAACGTACACGCCGGCTTCAGCCCATCTGAACACCTTTCTCCACATGAGCACAAGTGACAGAGGCAGCAGGAAAAGAAGCAGCAGATCACAGTGTCTAGTTCTCTCTTCAGACCGCAAAAACCAGCTCATGACGGTGCTTGTCGAACGTTCCGGCAAATTTGGGCTGAAGTGAACTCACTTCCTTTTCTCAAACCTGCGGTCAAACTCTCAGAGGACACAATCTTGACTTACTTAACATGATGTTGTGTTATAAACTTGCTATTTACTATAAGCCCACTTTGTACCTGTAATTCAGATGCCAGATTGGTCATTTACTGTGTTGTAATGTGTCATGGTAATGGTAATGGTAATGGTAATGGTTTTATTTCATTTCAACATGCATCAGATTACAATTGAATGCATCACATAATCAGTTCCCAGTTCCACATGTCCAAAAGGAGTAGAAAGAAGCAAAGCTTATTAAATCCTACCCCTCCATATGGTACTTTTACAATCAGTAACTGTTACATTTGTTCACTTCCTGCTTTCCTAATATAGTTTAAGGTTTTTTTTTTTTAATTAAAATTTTTTTTTTTTTTTTTGCCACGTACCGAAGTACGAGGTGATATGACCATACAATGACATGATGGGTACCATAGAAACTGTCAATATAGTGATATATATATAACACATCATGACTCTTCATCCTTGTATTTAGCAAACATCAACTTTTTTTTATTTTATTTCATTTTTATTTTTCATTATTTTTCACGTTTTTTTTTTTTTTTTAATTAAATTTTTATTTTTTTTTTATTTTTAAGTTTTTAAAATCAATTCATCATATCATATCCTATTTTATTAAATCCTACCCCTCCATCTGGTACTCTTACAATCAGTAACTGTTACATTTGTTCACTTTCTGCTTTCCATAATACAGTTTAAGGTTTTTTGTTTTTTTTATTTTTAAATTTTTTGTCTCATACCGAAGCACGAGGTGATATGACCATACAATGACATAATGGGTATCATAATAACTGTCAATATAGTGATATATATATAGCACATCATGACTGGTTCAAGACTCTTCATCCTTGTATTTAGCAAACATCAACTGCATGTATTGTTTCTTGAATTGGCTCATCGTTGTGCATTGTTTGACTTTCTTACTCAATCCATCCCATAGTTTGATTCCACATACTGAAATGCTATGGCTTTTTAATGTAGTCCTAGCATAGAAGTTTTTCAAATGTAGTTCTTGTTTGTCTATCAAAAGGGAAAGTATCTATCATCAAAAGTCTAGTTTGGCAACCATGCATGCTATCATAAATATTAGCGGTAGATGTTTGTTGAATCCAAAATTAGTATTAATGCTAATGTCGAATTATATCACGTGTGTCATTTTCAGTTAGCAACTAAAGAAATATATACAAATTTTAAGCTTTTCCAGTACTAATTTGTGTAATGGTTCCTGGACCGGAAGAGGAAGCTGCATATGGCAACACGTTAAAGTCACGCGTGGTGCCTACGTCATCAGATACGCCCTCTGCGGGGACCAAAAACATTTGTCACCGAGACGTCAGTGGTCAAGCTAACAGCATTCATTCGTAGCCTGCGTTAGCTAATAAAGCCGTGAGCGAATATGGTCTGCGGGGGGTTTACGTGTTCAAAAAATGCTCTGTGTTCTTTGAACGTGGTATATATGGTGAGTTTATTTTTTTTTTTCAAAGAATCACGGTGTAGTTTTAGCTAGCCACATTAGCATTTAGCTTTAGCTTCTGAATGAAGTAGGCTAGCCTCGGCTACCAGTGTAACCACAGCGCAGAACAATTGCTTATGAATGAGCTTTTTGTTTTGACTTGACTCAAATTTTCAGGTCAACACGGGTATGTGCGTGATTCCGATAATGATAGTCTTGAATTAGAAATGTTTTATCTTGTTTGAAATATATACAGTAGTTGATTGTAACCCTTTAGCCCTTGGCTTGCTAACTATCGCCATTATACAGTGATGTGTGGACACTACCCTAGCTATGGAGGCCACTTGAGCTCATGTAAAATAAACACACTCATAGTGACAGTCATGGTTGGTCATTTAAACATGATTATAAGCAGCTCTGTGAAGTTTGAACTCTCTATATTTAAATATATATATATTATCATTTCAAGGAATATTGTACCTTTTTGGAATTTTGCCCATCATCCATAATCCTGATACAAGACATGAACACACATCTTTCTCTTTTCTGTGCGTTCTAAAAATGGATTTACCGAGTTCAACTATGTCCCTCTTTTTAAAAAAAGTAAGGTTTCATTTACAAGTGACTTTGTAATAACTGGCATGTTCATGACAACATATATATATATATATTAAAAAAGCAATTTTTTAAGCTATTTTTGTGTCTTTATCATGTAGGACTAGTGGTAGGTGGTGTCTCATTGACAACATAATAACAAAACATGTGAGTGTCACTACGCCAGTAAAGCAGTGCTTCCGTGTTAGCTCCTACAATAATGTCATTGTAGCTTGGTTATTATGCAGGTCATGTTATTTAAATGGAACGATGTTGGTGTTTTTTAGAGGGCTTTATAGTCTAAATAGGTGAATCCATTAGCGTTTTTTTTATCGTTAGAACACGTTAGAAAATGGAAAGATGTGTGTGTGTGTGTGTGTGTGTGTGTGTGCATATCTCGCATAAAGGCTACAGATGATGGGAAAATAAAGGTGCAGTTTTTCCTTTTAAAGGGGACCTATTATACTTTTTCCACTTTTCTGACCTATAAATGTAGTTAGAATGTTGTATTCTCATGTTAAACGATGCCAAACTTTCAGATAATGTGGTTTGCGCATATGGAAGTGAGTGTAGAAAGACGGTCGGGATGGCTCGCAATGCTCGCTTTCAAAAGTCGTGCTAAAACTGCCCCTTGGGATGTTACTGAGGAGTGGACTTCCTTATATATAAAGTCTCTATCCTCCCTCAAGCTCTGCTTCCCCTGCCCCCTTGCTAGCAATGCCTCGAAGAGGGAACGCCACATTTGTTTACAATTCTTAAAGACGCCACCATCAAGAAGTTCCTATTCCCTACCAGCAAAAGAAATGCACTTTAATCTGTCAACAGCATTGAACATGGGTCAGTATGCTGCTGGACTAGCCGACAAACTTGCTGAAGCCCTACACCTTTCCAACGTTACTTGGTCATGTGGAAGAGCCAGAAGGGCAAAGCAGTAAGTAACGGTGTCAGTCATGGAGCCAAAGCGCTTGTCTGTGTAGCATTATAGCATAGAGGATAGCATAGAGGAAGCTAGGTTGCTAATAGCCTTTTCCCACCTCAATTAGTGGCTCTACCCAAGTTTTTCTACACAATGGTAGTCCAGCAAAACACATTACACATAAAATGCTAAAGCTACTTACCATTGAGAGACATCTTGAAGTAACCTATTTTCTTGAGAAACTTTGGACTGTTCGGACTTCCGGATCGGAAGTTGTATGTTAAAAGCGGACATTCAAAGAATATAAATTTATCATCAACTCAACTCCGATAAAGGTGGCGGCACAAACCGGAACTTTTTTTTATGCACTCGGGAGTGTGACCAGTCACAGCAGAGTGGGCGAAATCGCCGTTTATTATCAACTCTTATATCGTTTATGAACTCCTTACAGTTAGCAGCATAAATTCGAACACTTTTCATGCACACATCTGCAGTTGGTATGTTCCTCTTTTATTTGTGTGGTATTATCCATGCACAAATCGGGGTTCCCTGAGGTACCCTGGGATTCCCAGCCCAAGTACTCAGTAACTCCGATCCCGATCCTGATCCCGAGGATCAGATCAGTACTTTAATGTACTTTTTTCCCCACATATATTGGACGTTTTCTGCTCAAACGGGATTGACCTACAAAACAATCTTTACCTTATTCAAAGCACAAGGAAATCATTCTAAATTACAACCCATCCAGCAGTGTACCAACCTTTCATCCCAAATACTAGATCCTCTGTGCCCCTTCTTAGGTAAACACCTAATCACTGCGACCCATAAAGACCTAAATAATGTTTAGAAAGCTGTCGCTAACTTCCCACCCCTCCTGATGCTCAGCTGGTCGGCCTGCTGCTGATCGGTGTGGCAGCATGGGGGAAAGGCTTTGGCCTGGTGTCGAGCATTCACATCATCGGCGGCGTGATTGCGGTGGGCGTCTTCCTCCTGCTCATCGCCATCGTGGGCCTCATCGGAGCGATACACCACCACCAAGTCATGCTCTTCTTTGTATCCTTTACCCACGTTGATCAGATTCAAACTGTGAAATATCGCTGGGCTTTCTTTAACTTCTGTCTCACAGTACATGGTCATTCTTTTCATTGTGTTCCTCTTTCAATTCGGAGTGTCCTGTTCCTGTCTTGCGATGAACCGCGGTCAGCAGGTGGGTAAAAAACTTTAATTCCAGCCTTCAAGTGGACTGGTTTAGAACTTCCATCTGTATTTGGAAATGTTGAGTCATAGCTTCATTCTTAAAGCGGACGAAATATACATCCGATTGACAAAATTCCATTTTGTGCTTATTTTTGTTTTTTACAGGAGGTATTTCTGAACTCTGCGTGGGAAATTTTGGAAAATAAGACCAAAGCCGACTTGGAGAGTCAGCTGAACTGCTGCGGGCTGTTTGAGCAGGATCTACAAAACTGTCCCGCTGTAAGTATCAAATGTCTTACTTTTTCATCAGGTGAAAAATTCAATTCTCCCACAACCCGACACAGGGCTCGACAATAACCATGTACAAGTTAAAACAAAATTGGGGCAAGTAAATCCAATCGGTGATATTCCCGTCGGGCAAGTGCACTTTGGCATTCCATATTGCAAAGTTTTTTTTGTTGGGTGTTGGTAAAACACGGACTGCATAATTCCGGTGGTAATTTGCAAACCAATTCTTGCAAATCAGAATTGTTAATTTCGTCCGCAGTCCCCGTTTTACCCACACCCGTTTTTGTTCGCGATCAACCAATCAGCGATGGTTTGACTAGGAAAACATCTATCATGGCGTCCCTGCCAACATCGTCTAATTCTTCAACAACTTCTGAAGGAAAACAGCAAAAAGTGATGAACCGGTGCCTCCTAAACAAGTATTTTATTAGCGGCAGCAAATCAAATGATGGCACAGGTGAGTGAATCACATTGCTGTGACAATTTGAAGCGGTCACAATGAAACACCACCCATTAGATCCAATACCAATAAGTGCTGATTTTGCACAAGCAAAACAAAATCTAGCGCTTCCATTTCTCTGTGTATTTTTCTCACATTTGCTTCACAAATGATTGTTTGACCATTGAGCATTTTTTTTTCTGGATTAAAAACACTTTACTAGTACACAAATGTGTCTATTCAATAATGTTTCATTGTGGTGCACAATGCAGATTTCCATGCAACGTCGTGATCTATGTAGGAAAACAACCACAAGAAATGATAATCATTTCATCTTTATTTGAGATTCTCATGTGACGCCACAAAAATTAGATGATATCGTTATGGTGGCCTTTTCATTTTACATGGGGCAAGTTCAGGCAAGTAGTTCTCACCTTAAGGATTCCCCATGGGCAAGTCATTTTTGTTTTTAATGTAGAGCCCTGCTACAACCTCCATTTGTGAATGACTTTAGCTGATAATTATTCCTGTGCGCGGGATTAAAAAAACAGTTGCATAACAAGAATATATTCAGGTGTTTAGTTACACAGTTTGTCCCAAAGGCTGTTGGAGACTAAGTAGGCCACGTTCTAGCTCAGCTGACAGCCGTGGATTCGCACTGCAGCAGACCGTAGGTCTGAATTGCTATTTTTGTGTTTTTGACTACAGTCATGCAAGAACACTACTCCCTGTTTCACCTGCGGGGATATGATGCTCAATCACGCCAGTGAAGCGCTCAAGATCCTCGGAGGTGTTGGACTCTTCTTCAGCTTCACAGAGGTACACTGCTGATATCTTGCTAACGGTATCAAAATCAAGTCTGTGTTCAATATTTGTTCCTGGAAAATTCGTCTGACTTTCGATCCTCCTCCAGATTTTGGGTGTTTGGCTCGCAGTGCGCTACCGGAACCAGAAGGATCCACGAGCGAACCCAAGTGCTTTCCTATAGACTGTCCCCGCACGTAGTAGGTGCCACAGTGGTGCACATGCCCTTACTGACACTGGTACACAACACAGAACGGACAAGCACACGCAGCACCTGACCTGACAGCGAGAACACACAACACGCCTTCACTCGCGACTGAGCAGCTCCCGGATACTCATGCATGACGGGATGACTTGTAATACCAGTTGTAATACCAGTAAGGCCGACTTGCTGGTATTGTGACCCAGCCCCGATTTGAGTGCCCAAATCCAACCTAGCACCCCTTGCACAGTCAAGCCGCGCCCAGCCCGGCCCGGCGTCTGACATCTGAGGGGCATCTCACAACTTGGCCCATACGCACCTTCAAATGTTCTCGTGTACAAGAAACCGTGTGTAGATTCCACCTGCAGATTCAGACTGGACATGTGCAGCAGTGTAGCTTTTTGACGGAAACACAGCTCTCGGAATCCATTTTAGACAATTAGTTCCTAGTCAATCAGGTTAAAGTATCTATGAACTGTACTGAGCCAGCTGTCACAGACGCTCGAATGCCAACGGACTGCGTATCTCGTGTTGTACATACTGTATGTTTCAATACTGTCCTCCATGTAGATCTTCCATTTCTAGTCTCGGTTTGTCTGCACATTTCACCTTTCTTCCTTTTGTGTTGCACAGCGATCATGTCATGTCATATCCCCGCCTCCTGGTTATCTGGAAGAGATCACGATAATATATCAATATTTTTTACAAAGAAAATACACGTTTGGGTAAATCCGGCCAACTGTGCATCATGTAATCAATGTCGCTTTTTAAGTGCTTGTTGTAAAATGCTTCTTCATTGTGGATCAGTCTTAGTTGTAAACTTTTTTTTTTTTTTTAATCTTGATACTTTGTTGGCTCAATTGTTAATAATTGCCATTACATTCATCAGTGTTAAACGCTTTGTAAAAAAAAAAATGTGTTAAATTTGTTTTTGAGATCTATTTCAAGTCACGCTCGATGCACAAGTTGTGTTGTAGATTTTGGTGTTTGATATGCTCATTAATTATTTTAAGATGCTTCTGATTAGATTAGCTTTTAACTTAAAGACCAGCGTAGCATTTATTTCCGTCTTACTTCAACTCGTTCACTGAGATGCTATGCACATTTGCTGCTACTGGTGACACTTTTTCCTTAGCGTGTATAGATTTGTTGCTACCGCTTCCTTTTATTGATCTGCTCAGTATTTACGACACATATTTTAATTTGTGTGCACTTGCGGTTGAAATGTGTTTTTCCCTTTTTTTTTTTTTAATTTGGGGATTTTAATTTTACAAATATTAAAATCTCAAACTGGAAAGTATTTGAGTCTTAATTGCTTGCTCTTAAAACTGTTGTTGTCTGTTGATTTACTAGATGAGGCAATCTTACTACAGTAATCAATATAAATTGACAACAACAGTTAAAGAGATACCTAGAGGGCACTGACCCTCAAATGGGATGCGGTATAGCAGGGGTCTCAAACATGTGGCCCGCAGGACACTAGTTTGAGGCCCCCGCCTTGATATGAAAGTTTAATGTCAGTGCGGCCCGCGCAAGTTTGATATGGATGCTGTATGGTATCATGTACCCAGAAAACATGATTACGTTTGATTCATGTTCATGTTAAAGGTTAAATAACTGTTAATAGTTATCCTCCCTATCCGTGTGGAAGTGGTAAGTTTTTGGCTATTTAAGTTTAAAGGAAATAACTTGAAGGCTACCGTTTAGGTCGCTAGCTCTCTAGTTTGCGAGTTAGCATGTGTCTCAAGACCTTGCAGTTGCGCAATATGTTGTAAATAAAAAGAGTATAAATGTGACTATAGTCGTGTTTTGTCATGTCTACAGGGCTCTAATAATGCTTTGTTCATTTTAATCTGAAAAAAATAATTTGTCTACCCACCAACTATATGTGCTTTCTTAAGTTTTTATTATTTGCCGTTTTATTATTATTATTATTATATTTATTTATTACTGATTGATTGGTTTTCTTTATTCTTGATTTGTTTATTTATTTTTCATCTTATTTTGTGCAGAAAAATAAAAAGATATTTGAGAACAGTGGAATGTTTTATCAGAGCTTTTATTGTAGAAAATCGGAACCAAAGCACTGAAAAAGTTTGTATATTTTTCTGTTTTTAATAAATGCTTTTTTGGGGGGGGCTGATCAGCCTTGCCAGCCTTGCCCAGACCCTAGCTCCAGTGGCCCCCAGGTAAATTGAGTTTGAGACCCCTGCAGTATAGCTTTTCATTGTTGAGTGAATCACTTCCACCTTCCACCACATGGGGGCAGTAAAGCGAGCACCGGTACTGGTGTTTATTCAGCCTAACAAGAAGAGGAAAAAACAAGGAAAATATTTAGCACACACATTATAGAAGTAGGGAAATCATGAGGATGGAGTTAAAAAAAAAACACTGGATTCTTTTTTTTGATTTCCTTGATCCCCATATTCCTTCAGATGGATTTTAATCCTCTCACCTGGATGGGCTCCAGCCATGTGGGGGAAGCAGAAGGAGATCTTACACAATCTGATAGAGAAGCAGAGATTAAATTTAAAAAAGGTGGTCTTCATACCTCCACCAGCGTCGCTCTCAGTGAGGTTACTTCATCGTGGAAGCTGTGACCTAATCATTGGCCTTGAACACACCACCTCCAGGCTCATTTTCCTTAGAACTATATATATAAGAACATTTATGTAAGGCCTACATGCCCGCTAAGGTTTTTGGGTTCCAAAAGTATCCGGTAGCACTGCTTTGGGAAGCGTAGTCCCCCTATCCTGTCAGCGTGCTCTCTGAGGGCCCCATGCCAGTCCACACCCTGTGATGCGAGCCCATATGCCGAGTGTATTAGCTCGGAGAAGCTGTGGAGAATTGCACCAGTAGAGACTGCCATCTGTCCTCTCACGGATATAGAACTTGCTCTCCCTGCAAGCACACGGAGGGGAGGATTTTAAAACATTTGGTCTATCATGGCGCCGCGGCGGAGGACTCCAAACAACTAAGCACGAGAGGCGTGTGGCGAGGTCGCATCAGTGGGGCCGTCGTCACATGTTAATGGTTATAATGGTTACAGTCAAGCAGGTCAATTGTTGCTGATTCATGGAATATTTGCGTTTTCTACAATGTGACTTACTGGAGCGTTATCAAATCGAGCGGCCACCCCCAACCCCAAAATGGCCGTACCGTACCCACAAGTATGTGTGATACCTGGGCGGACCAACATCTTTGTACTGTCCTCTTCATCGTGTCTTCAACGTCATACCCGATATCCAACCATCGCTGTACCTCATTATTGCCAGGCTCCACACGGGATGCTCCCAGAAGAAGCACCCACCAAGCCCGGGCACCACGGGAGCGTTGAAGCACCCAGGCCCCCCGCCCATCCCAGAATTCCACCAACATGCCCAACATCACCACCCCCTCATGTTATGTACCATATAAATCAGTGGTCACAAACATATGGCCCGCGGGCCAAATGTGGCACGCAGGACACTAGTTCGCGGCCCCCGCCTTGATATGAAAGTTTAATGTCAGTGCGGCCCGCGCAAGTTTGATATGGATGCTGTATGGTATCATGTACCCAGAAAAAATTATTACGTTTGATTCATGTTCATGTTAAAGGTTAAATAACTGTTAATAGTTATCCTCCCTATCCGTGTGGAAGTGGTAAGTCTTTGGCTATTTAAGTTGAAAGGAAATAACTTGAAGGCTACCGTTTAGGTCGCTAGCTCTCTAGTTTGCGAGTTAGCATGTGTCTCAAGACCCTGCAGTTGCGCAATATGTTGTAAATAAAAAGAGTATAAATGTGACTATAGTCGTGTTTTGTCATGTCTACAGGGCTCTAATAATGCTTTGTTCATTTTAATCTGAAAAAAATAATTTGTCTACCCACCAACTATATGTGCTTTCTTAAGTTTTTATTATTTGCCGTTTTATTATTATTATTATATTTATGTATTACTGATTGATTTTCTTTTCTTGATTTGTTTATTTATTTTTCATCTTATTTTGTGCAGAAAAATAAAAATTCAGATATTTGAGAACAGTGGAATGTTTTATCAGAGCTTTTATTGTAGAAAATCGGAACCAAAGCGCTGAAAAGAATATATTTTCATGAAATGTGTACTACTCTCATCTGACTTCTATTACCACAAAACCAGAGACTGAGTATTAATGTCATATGTGCAAATGACACAAGACGGGTGATGCAATCATGTTGCAGTACACCCGAGCATGGGGGGGTTTGCATCACAGAGAATCAATGCAGTGTGATTTTTTTTTTTTTTTTGGTTATAGAGCCAGATTCTTCTCACAGCAAAGCGAGGACAAACAGGAAGGCAAATCATTCTCTTCAGTGAGAAGAGACAAACAGGTCAATATAGTCTATCAATAATGAAACAGAGCAGGAATGCTGCTTGCACAGCAGAGAGACGGCACAAAGTAAATATATATATATATATATATATATATAGTATTTAAATATATTCTCCCGAGTTCAATTCCACCCTGGAGTTTGCATGTTCTCCCCGTGCATGCGTGGGTTTTTTTCCGGGTACTCCGGTTTCCTCCCACATTCCAAAAAACATGCTAGGTTAATTGGGCTGTCAAAAGATGTAAAATTTTATCAGATTAATCACAGTTTTTAAATTAACTAATCATGATTAATCACCTTTGTGACTCCAAATTGTCCATAGGTATGAATGTGAGTGTGAATGGTTGTTTGTCTACTATATGTGCCCTGTGATTGGCTGGCCACCAGTCCAGGGTATATCCCGCCTCTCGCCTGAAGACAGCTGGGATAGGCTCCAGCACCCCCCATGACCCTAGTGTGGAAAAGTGGTAGAAAATGAATGAATGAATGAGTTTGATGTGGTCTGATGTTTAAAGTGCTCCTGAAAAAAAGAACATACAGCTGATAGTATAAAACTAAAATTAGACGTATAATTCAAGAAAAAATATAAGCATAAAATAGTGTGTGTTAAATATATGTTCTATTTTATTAACTCAACATGGCCAATACGAGTCTAAATATTTGCCCATACAATCTATATGGAATACTTTGCATTTATTTACAATAACAAAACAAAAATATTCAAATTTATTGAGACACACTCATGTACGGCACAGCTTGAAGGACCCTGAGAGCTGTGACCCACATCAGAGACAAGAGGAAGGAAGCCAGGCCCTGTTTTGTAATTGGCGGGCATCCGGTTCCCTCATGCACGTCAGCCACGTCAGCAGAGGGGCGATCAGCACCGCGGACAGCGCATGGTCAACAAGCCAACGGCCCCCAGCTTCGTCCCGGATCACTCGGCGAGGCTTTTTCACCTCGGCACTCCACATTAAAAAAAAAAAAAAAAAAGCTTCTTTCTTACAGGATGGCAGCTCCGTTGTTCCGGAAGTAGCTGCACAAGCCGACCATTTCGAGGAGGAGGGGGGGTACCGAGCAAGAAGCAGCAGCAGAAGAAGAAGCAGCAGCAGCAGCATCCTGATGATGAGGATCTATGTGGTCCGATAATCGATGCCATCGTTGGTGTTTTATTTCTATCGGATGCAGAGACATATTTTACCTTTTTATTTGGACTCTGACTTGAACAAAAAAAAATCGCTGGGTGCCTTTTTTTTTTTTTAAATCCATTCTTCCGCCTTCCACCTTTTTGATGGCGGGGATGGCAGACGCGGAGTATTCGGTTGTTTTTGTGTCCCGCTTGGCTGCTGAAAAATGCAAATGATTGTTTTTGGCCAACGGCACCGGATTCTTTGGACGACATGGTCTGACGCTTAGACAAAGCCTTTCTAAACACACCTAAAACAATCTTACACTTTTGGGTTTTTTTTTGGATTATGATTGTTATGAATAGTCCCAGATGTGAGTGTGTGGATGGCATGTCGTTGTGTTCCCGCACAGCCCGTCTTGAGTCCCCCGCCTCGGCTTTGCTCTCTCTTCCCCTCGCGGTCTTCTGCTATGGGTAGCAAAACATGTAGTAGGTTCTTGCTTCTTTTATGCTGCCAGCCCAACAATACAAATGAAGAAAAGCTGTCTTTTTTAGCAGCAGCACGGCAGAATGGACCGAGCCGAACACGAATAATATTATCTATTGACTATTCGCTGGCTTGAGGGATGAATACAAGGAGGGGGGTCTTTCATCCGTATCGTTTTTGACACACAAACATTGGATGATTAGGTCCTATGTAATTAATAATTGGCCGTGTGGACATAAAAAGGAACACAAATATTCAATTAGTTCCCGTTTATATGTAGCCAACCAAACATGTTCAAGTATCGGATCCGCATGTTTTTCAACGAACTGAAAGTGCTGGTGTTTATGCGATCCGAATCGAGACAGTCCGACCCGGAGAGACGTTCCACCGCCATGCGAGGTTTAGGGATGGGCGGCTGCGGCTGGCCCCCTTTCGTGGACTGCCATTCCCGGGACGACGACGAGGAGTACTACGGCAGCGACCCGCGGCCCCGGAGCCTGGCCTTCGAGGACAAGGAGCCCAAGCTCCAAGTGGGCCTGGACGCCGTGTCCCTGGCCAGCACGGCCAGCAGCCTGCGAACCCCACAGTGCCGGATCTGCTTCCAGGGCCCTGAGCAGGTGCAGTGGAATCATCTCAACATATTGATTCACTTCATTTATGCAAAAGTGTGTGTGTTGGGGGGGGGGGGGGGGGGTATTACTGTTGTATTACTTTTATTGTTCCTGCGGTCACATGACTTACTACAGGCATCCACATTGAAGCCTCCTTTGTGTCAACACCTCATTGTTGTTTTCACTAGTTCCCACACATGTGAAACCCCGCCAGCATAGCAACAAAGAAAGTTAGCCAATAAGGTCTGAGGGATGACAAATAAGACTGAGACTGGATATGCATGAGTCACAATCATTGAACAATCAGACCCAATCGGACCCAACAATCCACATGTGTCGCCGCTATTGACTGTCATCACAAAAACTCTGCTCATTGCTTTGATTGTTTTGGTTTTTTTTTAATCCAGATTCAAAACAAAAAGTGTAAGAAGTACACATGTTTTGGTCTTTTGTCCAACCATTCATTCATTCATTCATTTTCTACCGCTTTTTCCTCACGAGGGTCGCGGGGGTGCTGGAGCCTATCCCAGCTGTCTTCGGGCGTAAGGCGAGATACACCCTGGACTGGTGGCCAGCCAATCACAGGGCACATATAGACAAACAACCATTCACACTCACATTCATACCTATGGACAATTTGGAGTGGCCAATTAACCTAGCATGTTTTTGGAATGTGGGAGGAAACCGGAGTACCCGGAGAAAACCCACGCATGCACAGGGAGAACATGCAAACTCCACACAGAGATGCCCGAGGGTGGAATTGAACCCTGGTCTCCTAGCTGTGAGGTCTGTGCGCTAACCCCTAGACCACCGTGCCACCCCCTTTTGTCCAACCAGATGTTCTAAAAAAAAAAAAAAAACCTGTGCTGCCTCATGCTCAGCAGATCAAGGCGAAGCCCGGATCATTAGGAATGCTGTACATCCTGTAGGAGCACAGATGGACATTACCATTGAGTCACTTCTCCGAGACACGCGTTATTGCAGCCCATTTGCTAATTTATGACATCTGCCTGGGAGTTTCTATTGTGAGACGTAGTAAATGCCGTTTGGACGACACGTTTGGATAAGAGGCACCCACTCTTGCCCTCTCAATTGTCTTTAAAAAGTAAGGTGGGGGGGGGGGGTATATTTTTGGCCAAGGTGAGTCATCGTGCAATGTGGCCCTGGGCTGCTTGCTTTTTAGCTACAGACAAAGACTATACCGCTAGTATCGCTCGTACGCGGATATAAGCGGAATATCCCGGTGCGGCCAGGGAACACATGTTTGCCATTTTATTCATTCATTCATTCATTTTCTACCGCTTTTTACTCACAAGGGTCACGGGGGGTGCTGGAGCCTATCCCAGCTGTCTTCAGGCGAGAGGCGGGGTACACCCTGGACTGGTGGCCAGCCAATCACAGGGCACATATAGACAAACAACCATTCACACTCACATTCATACCTATGGACAATTTGGAGTGGCCAATTAACCTAGCATGTTTTTGGAATGTGGGAGGAAACCGGAGTACCCGGAGAAAACCCACCCATGCACGGGGAGAACATGCAAACTCCACACAGAGATGGCGGAGGGTGGAATTGAACCCTGGTCTCTTAGCTGTGAGGTCTACGCGCTAACCACTCGACCGCCGTGCCATTTTATTCATTCATTCATTCATTTTCTACCGCTTATCCTCACGAGGCTAGCGGGGGCTGCTGGAGCCTATCCCAGCTGTCTTCGGGCGAGAGGCGGGGTACACCCTGGACTGGTGGCCAGCCAATCACAGGGCACATATAGACAAACAACCATTCACACTCACATTCATACCTAAATGGACAATTTGGAGTGGCTAATTAACCTGGCATGTTTTTGGAATGTGGGAAGGAAACCGGAATACCCGGAGAAAACATGCAAACTCCACACAAGGCGAGAATCGAACCCCGATCTTCCCAATCTCACTATTCACTGCGTATTCAGCCTTGATCTACCTACAATAACATCCATCCATCCATTTTCTATGGGTTGTGGGCATGCTGGAGCCTATCCCAGCTGTCTTCGGACGAGAGAGGCAGGGTACACCCCGGACTGGTCGCCAGCCAATCACAGGGCACATATAGACAAACAACCATTCACACTCACATTCATACCTATGGACAATTTGGAGTCGCTAATTAACCTAGCATGTTTTTGGAATGTGGGAGGAAACCGGAGTACCCGGAGAAAACCCGGGGAGAAAAACCTCAAGGGTGGAATTGAACCCTGGTCTCTTAGCTGTGAGGTCTGCGCGCCAACCACTCGACCGCCGTGCCATTTTATTGTCATTTCATAATTTAAGAAGTCCCACCAGGGGGGCTCCAGTGTCAGTTACCTGCAGTCTCAATCCCTTCCCACTGTGGGCCGTGTCAACGTTCTCGCTGCCTGTCAAAAGTGTGCCGACGTCTCACGTTGGGACGCGTACTCATGGAAGAGAGACGGGGATGAGGCGCCCGCCTGCCCTTTTGGCCTGAAGTACCACTTCCCACAAGGAGGTCACGAGGACTCTCCAGATATGTAATAGAAGGTTACAATAATGATGTAACCTCGTGCTTTGACTGGATCCTACTGAGCTACGATGGATTTATAGTCAAGTCGTCACGGCGCAGGTCACAGTTTTATTTGTTGTCGTTTTGCATAATAGCACTTGAGCATAGCAACACGGGGGGGGGAAATGTCAAAGGGTAGATAAGAACCTGTCCACTAGGAACTGGAATTACATTGGAACCTTCTAAGTCAAACATCTATTCCAGAAGAAAATTACTTTTCCTTATAATAAATTACTACTATATAGTACTATACTACTATAACATGTTTGTAATGATGAAATGCCATGTAAGTACTGTACAAAAATATGTTACACAAGGAAATGATATTAATAGTACAGTAGAACCTCATGAATCCGTTCCAAAAAAACAAGATAACTACGTCTCTACCATGTTTTTTTTTGTGTCATGAGGATTCCATGGCGAGAATCTGTCTATAGTGCCCTGTGATTGGCTGGCGACCAGTGCAGGGTGTACCCCGCCTCTCGCCCAAAGACAGCTGGGATAGGCTCCAGCACCCCCGCAACCCTCGTGAGGAAAAGCGATAGAAAATGAATGAATGAATGAATGAATGAATCTGTCTATAGTGTCCCAACTCTGGATTGAGTCACCAATGCTTTGTTTGGGCACTCAATTCTGCGGACGAGTTTGTTAGGTGGACTTTTGACGTACAATAACTGAGACACTGTTGGAAAAGCAAGACGTATGAAAACCAAGGTTTCAATGTAAACCGAAAGAAAATAACAAAAGGAAACCTTATATAAGGAATGCTTTTTTTCCCTTTTGTTGTTTTCAGTCTATTTGCTTGGGCTGAGCTAAGGCTGAAGGTGAGTGGGAGGGTTAACAATCATCATCATGTACCATGTTTTTTTGGTGTCATGAGGATTCCATAGCCAGAATCTGTCTATAGTGTCCCAACTCTAAAATGGGTACTAACCATTATTCACAGAGATTGAGTTACCAATCTGTGGATGCTTTGTTTTGGCACTAAATTCTGTGGACTACTTTGTTAGGTGGACTTTTGACGTACAATAACCGAGACACTGTTGGAAAAGCAAGACGTATGAAAACCAAGGTTTCAATGTAAACCGAAAGAAAATAACAAAAGGAAACCTTACATAAGGAATGCTTTTTTTTCCCTTTTTTTGTTTTCAGTCTATTTGCTTGGGCTGAGCTAAGGCTGAAGGTGAGTGGGAGGGTTAACAATCATCATCATGTACCATGTTTTTTTGGTGTCATGACGATTCCATGGTCAGAATCTGTCTATAGTGTCCCAACTCTAAAATGGGTACTAACCATTATTCACAGAGATTGAGTCACCAACATGCGGATGCTGTTTGTTAGGTGCACTTTTTGACGTATGATAACTGAGACACTGTTGACACCACTGAAAAGCAAGACGTATGAAAACCAAGGTTCCAATGTAAACAAAGAAAATAATAACAAAAGGAAACCTTACATATGGAATAATTTCAGCACATTTTCCTCTTTATGATACTGTATAATAATAATAATATGTTTTATGTAACATACCAAGTAGCAGATGGCTGAAATCACATATAGATTTTTGTCACAACACTGAATTTTTTCCCCAGCTGTTGTTTTCAGGCTATTTGCTCGGTCTGAGCTAAGGCTGAAGGTGGGTGGGGGGGTTAACAATCGCATCAGTCAACTCCCTTCCTAATTTCCGATTTGAGAGCAGCTTCATGGCAGATTGGGACTACCATGTTTTTTTTGGTGTCATGAGGATTCCATGGCCAGAATCTGTCTATAGTGTCCCAACTCTAAAATAGGTACTATTACTACACAGAGATTGAGTTACCAACATGCAAATGCTGTTCTGCTGACTAGTTTTTTAGGTGCACCCTTTGACGTATGATAACTGAGACGTATGAGCAAGACGTATGAAAACCAAGGTTCCAAAGTAAACATAAAGACAATCTTACATATGGAATGCTTTCGGCACATTTTCCTCTTTATAATAATTTTTTTTTTCCGATTTGAGACTACCACTACCATGTTTTTTGGTGTCATGAGGATTCCATGGCCAGAATCTGTCTATAGTGTCCCAACTCTAAAATGGGTACTAACCATTATTCACAGAGATTGAGTCACCAACGTGCAAATGCTGTTCTGCTGACTAGTTTTTTAGGAGCACTTTTTGACGTATGATAACTGAGACACTGTTGGAAAAGCAAGACGTATGAAAACCAAGGTTCCAATGTAATCATAAAGAAAATCTTATATATGGAATGCTTTCGGCACATTTTCCTCTTTATAATATATGAATATATATATATATATATATATATATATACATATATATATATATATATATATTTATTTTTTTATTTTTTTTATTATTATTTTTTTTTAATGTAATATACCAAGTAACAGATGGCTGAAATCACATATAGATTTTTGTCACAACACTGAATTTTTTTTCCCAGCTGTTGTTTTCAGGCTATTTGCTCGGTCTGAGCTAAGGCTGAAGGTGGGTGGGGGGGTTGACAATCACATCAGTCAACTCCCTTCCTTATTTCCCATTTGAGACTACCACTACCATGTTTTTTTGGTGTCATGAGGATTCCATGGCCAGAATCTGTCTATAGTGTCCCAACTCTAAAATAGGCACTAACCATTATTCACAGAGATTGAATGCAAATGCTGTTCTGCTGACTAGTTTGTAAGGTGCACTTTTTGACGTATGATAACTGAGACACTGTTGGAAAAGCAAGACGTATGAAAACCAAGGTTCCAATGTAAACATAAAGAAAATAATAACAAAAGGAAATCTTAGATATGGAATGCTTTCGGCACATTTTCCTCTTTATATTATATGTATATGTATATATTTTTTTATTATTTATTTATTTATTTTTTTTAATGTAAGATACCAAGTAGCAGATGGCTGAAATCACATATAGATTTTTGTCACAACACTGAATTTTTTCCCCAGCTGTTGTTTTCAGGCTATTTGCTCGGTCTGAGCTAAGGCTGAAGGTGGGTGGGGGGGGGGTAACAATCGCATCAGTCAACTCCCTTCCTAATTTCCGATTTGAGAGCAGCTTCATGGCAGATTGGGACTACCATGTTTTTGGGGTTTTTTTTTTCATGCCATGAGGATTCCATGGCCAGAATCTGTCTATAGTGTCCCAACTCTAAAATGGGTACTAACCATTATTCACAGAGATTGAATGCAAATGCTGTTCTGCTGACTAGTTTGTTAGTAGCAATTTTTGACGTATGATAACTGAGACACTGTGGGAAAAGCAAGACGTATGAAAACCAAGGTTCCAATGTAAACATAAAGAAAATCTTACATATGGAATGCTTTCGGCACATTTTCCTCTTTATAATATATGTATATATTTTTTTTTTTAAATGTAACATACCAAGTAGCAGATGGCTGAAATCACATATAGATTTTTGTCACAACACTGAATTTTTTCCCCAGCTGTTGTTTTCAGGCTATTTGCTCGGTCTGAGCTAAGGCTGAAGGTGGGTGGGGGGGGTTAACAATCGCATCAGTCAACTCCCTTCCTTATTTCCCAGAGACCAATGAAAGTTATGACTCACTCTTGATACATTCAGAAAGGTCTTGTTAACCTAAAATAACGCCCCGGAGGCGTAGCCGGTCCGGGCGGCAAATGGGACTGACAGAACGTGGTGATAGTTATTATCTCTGTCACCAAAATGTGCAGGCGCAGAGCTCCGCTCTTTCTCCACAACGATGAAACATTTGGAGCCATGTTGGGGAACATGCTGCGTTGTTTGGATGACGGTGGTGTTTGGTGCGTGGCCGTCCATCCTGCACCTGCGCTGAGTTAATATTAATCCACAGCTTTTTACGCCTTTTGGAGTTGTGTTTGCTACATGCCCATCTGTTACAGGAAATGATTCTGCATTAAAAAAGAAGGCTTATTTTTATGAGCGTTGAGGACAGACTTGACCTTTATATCGCAACCTTTCCTCTGCATATTGACTCCCAAATGAGCAAACGTGCAGAAGGAAGACTTTCACTGATTTTGTTTCTACAACGAAGATCAATTAAATCATATATACAGTATATATATACAGTATATATATACAGTGTGCAGCATACAGTCATTTATTCCAATGTTTACTGTCTATCTTCTCAAGGGATAATACTACAGAAAGGAAACTTAGAGTAGTCAGTGTACAGCTTGTATAGCATGCTGATAAGGAACCCAAACACACCTCCAAGATCACACCTACAAGTTCCTTGCCGAGGAAGGTGAAGGTGATGGAGTGGCCATGTATGTCTTCTCCTAGCCCGAACCCGATTGATCACCAAACAGAAGGTAAAGAACCACAGGGTCTCCAACATGTATCATCTCCACCAGTGATGTCATCATGGAGGAGTGGAAGCATGATTTCAATAACAACCTGTACCAACGCTGGTGAATTTCCACGCCCAAGAGGATTAAGGCAGCATAGGAAGTGTGGGGGGGGGTACTTGGGGGTGAACTCAGCAGGCACCGATTCCTTTGTTCATAATCAGATACTCATATTTTTGTTATTATCGGACCGATATCCAATGTAAATATTGGATCAAACACGCCTCGTTTTACATGTGGAATTGTGAAATAATTATAAATGACAAATGAGTGGAATTTATTGTTGATGTGTATTTTGCAGTAATCCTTTGGCCCCATGGTGGATTGTTTTGCAGTCAGACTAAATACAAATGCAAGGACAGTGAGTTAGCAATGTGTAGCGTGCTTTGTTTGGGCGCTTTGGGATTTTGTGACTTGCGATATTGTCTTCGGGCAAGAGGCGGGGTACACCCCGGACTGGTCGCCAGCCAATCACAGGGCACATATAGACAAACAACCATTCACACTCACATTCATACCTATATGGACAATTTGGAGTCGCTAATTAACCTAGCATGTTTTTGGAATGTGGGAGTACCCGGAGAAAACCCACGCATGCATGGGGAGAACATGCAAACTCTACACAGAGCTGGAGAATCGAACCCGGGTTCGAACTGTGTGGCCAACATGCTAACCACTCACGCATCGTGCGGCCATTTTGGAAATGTTTACTTTCATTTTGTTTTTTATTTAATCCTCGTGTTCCTCTGACCGTTTTTCTCTTCCTAATGTCAGCAGGCAGGTTATTTTTATGTTTATTAGTGCCATGCGGCTCGTCTACCGGCGCTTTTATACATCAGGACACTTGAGGCCTTTCATTATAAGTGGGAAGGTCAAACGAGCCAGATGGGTGTGACAATTACTGTATGAAGAAATGTGTGTGTGTCAGTGCGGCGTATTTTTAGGCGAATCGACACATTAGAGATGAAACTAAACATTAGACAAGTTTTAAGCAGTATGAAAACTGCCAACTTTCTACTGTTTTCTTATTTTTTGAGGTACTTGTTGAGTTGTTATTCTAAGATAACACTAACTCTCTAGATAGATTCAATTTCATGTTTTCAGTCATTTCCCAAGATGATAATAAAATTAGCAATTATTATTTGGTTATCTGTATATATTATACGTTAGTAGACTACTTTCTGGTTGAAAGAGCGGTGCTAACTAAGAAATACTGATGTTGTTGTCATTATTTGTGAATTTTGGGTACATTAATTGACATGTAATTACTTTTTTTCACACTTTGGCTGATCCTACAACTTATACTCTGGAGCGACTTATATAGTGTGTGTTTTTTTTCCCAATGACAGCCACAAGAGGGCGCTCTAAGTCTGTGTGACAGTATTAGCCAATCCTGTCACTCCTGTGCCAATGTATTCCAAGCACGGCCCGCCTCCAGACACGCCCACTGCGCTGTGGTTGGTCACACTCCCGCGTCCATACAAACACTTCCGGTTTGTGTCGCTAAACGGTATAGGAGTTGATAATAAACAGCGATTTATCTTTTTAAAATGTCGGCTTTTAACATGCAGCCATGTGTGTTGGATCCGGAATCGAATTCAAAAAGAGCTTACTTCAAGACGTATCAAAATGGTAAGTAGCTTTAGCATTTTAATGTTAGGTTTTCTACAGCATCGTAACCGAATGTGGCCACTTAATTGTGGTGGGAAACGGCTATTAGCAACCCCGCTCCCTGTATGCTAGCACTTTTGCTCCATGACTTACACAAAATAAACACAGTTAGGACACTGATAAATTGTTTCTTACTGCTTTTACTCAGTCCACACGACAAAGTAACGTCTGCTAGCCCAGCTGGCCCATGTTCACAAAATAGTCCAAATGCCCTTGACAGATTAAAATGCATTTATTTTGCTGGTATTGAATCAGGAACTCCAACCACTTGTGCCTGATGGTGGCGTCTTTAGGAATCGTAAACAAAGTGGCTTTGCTAGCAAGTAAACAGAGGAGCAGAGCTTGGGGGAGGGCAGAGCGCTTATCTGCTTAAAGACATGCCCATATAAGGAAGCACACCCCTCTGTGACATCACAAAGGGGAAGTTTTACCACGCCTTTTGAAACCCAGCGTTTTGAGCCATCCCAAACTTCTTTTAGGGCTCACTTCCAAATGCGCAAACCTCATTATCTGACACTTTGGCACCGTTTAACACAAAACTATAACATTCTAACTACATTTATAGGTCAGAAAAGTGGTAAAAGCATAAAAGGGCCCTTTAGCATACATATATCACCAGTTCACATTACATTAACAGACTTTTAATTTAATTAGCCTTTATTTTCTGTTAACCACAATATCAAAACCAAGCATATAATTCATATCGATATAGACAGAAGGTCTCATGTTTCTAGATGGTGCCGGACAAGACTATTCCAACATGACTCAAACAGCAAAAAGAGAAAATAAATTTCTCCAACAAAAATGTGTAGTTCAGTATTTGCTTTTATCTGTACTGACATAAAGTATTACATGAACAGAACTCACAACCATTTGACTTGTGGGGAGGAGGGAATGGATCTATCTTGACGCAAATGAAGACATGAGTGAAATTCCTCTGTGCCACCAATGATATTAAACACAGGAAGTGAACAAATTATTAGTAATTGCTGTGACACCAAGAAGGGTTTGGATTAAATCAGATGTCATTGTGAGTTGTGTAAATGTAAACATGTCATATTTATTAACATAACCTGGTTATGAATGTTTGAAGTACACTAATCCATGACTAACAAATGATGATGAAAAACTATACGTCTTGCCTTTTGGGGCATTTGTGCATGGGTCAGGTAAAAAAATGAAAATTGGCGGCTGATGTGTTTTGTGTGAAGTGCCAGATCTCCTGACATGTAAGAGGCAGCGAGTGGAGTGTGCTGTCAAAGGAAAGATTCCATCTTAGGAGAAATGTGACACTCAGCATTCAGAGAGCCAGAGTTATTAACCTACAGCAGAGTGGTTCACTGCTGTGGTGCTGCAAACAAGCAGGTTGTTTGGCAATCATGTGTGACTATGCATACTATGGGAGAATATTCCTCTTCTATGTTTCTTTTCCTCAGAGTCAATGTAGATCAGGGGTGCTCATTAAGTCGATCGCGAGCTGCCGGTCGATCGCGGAGGTGGTACTGGTCGATCGCTGGTCAATCGCGGCGTGACATTAAAAAAATATCATCCCAGCATCAATGCCGTCACTTCAGATGACAACTGAATGTTGCCCTTCGGGCGACCAATCAAATCAAACAACGTCTCTAAGTGCAGCAGAACTTACGATGTCAGCCTATCATCCATCGCCGTTACTTGATTGACATACAGGACAACCAGTCAGATGACAACTGAATTTTGACCTTTAGGTCACCGCCCATGCGTAAACAACGATGCAAAGTGCTAAGCTAGTCGGCGAATTGCGAGATTTTAAGCCCTCGCTAAAGTTTATGGTCACTAAAATGAGTGAAGGAGCTGGACCAAGTAAAAAGGCAAAAACTGGACCAAGTAAAAAGGCAAAAAACATATCACTTCCATACGGATATGGAATATTATACGGATATTATGATACGGATATTATCCATGACTGATAAACATTTGGAAGTGTGCTTGAGGCTGGCTATCAGCAGCTACTATCCGGACTATGCATCCCTGGCTGGTTCAATTCAGTGCAAGTCATCAAAGTAAACTCAGGTAATTACAAAAAATGTTAATAGTTAATTATGTGTGTTTTGCAATATTGGCTCATTTTGTTATGTAAGGTACATCAACATACATTGTACGTACAAATAATCCTCAATACATTTGAAAATAAATAGATGTTTTGCATTTTTGTAGTGGGTAGATCATTTTGACTCGGTCATTTTAAAAGTAGCTCGCATGCTGAAAAAGTGTGAGCACCCCTGATGTAGATGCTTGAAATCTTATCTCCCTGGTTGTGTGGTTTTATTGTGCCAACATGGTGATTACATCAAGATGCATGCAGTCATTGATCCCATTGATCTTGCACATTTTAGGGAAAGTGCGAAAAATGTCCTACAATGTGATGCAAGACCCCTGGCCAGAATGCAAGCCAGAGAAGCTGACAAAAGAGATGTGTGATGTTGAAAAGGCCTGACAGACGGCCACCGGGCTTCAGGTTTTGCTGCAGCTCCATAGATTTGCTCTCAGGCACTCCGTGAAATTACTGAGGGAGGACATTTTTATTTTGGGTCAACTTATGATTTCTTTCAGATAGCGTGGGGGACTATTTTTACCTCGTAAGTTTTGTCACATATAAAATAAATCCCGATAGTGACAGAGCAAAAAAAAAAAAAAAATGTGGCTTCCATGTGTACCCCCCTGCGGCGAAAATATACAATTATTTTATGTTAGTTTTAAATTATATATTTCTGAGTCATAAGGAGCTGAGCTGCTGTTCATTCCTGATCTTTTTGACGCAAGCACAGCTTCAGTCATAAAATACAGTGGTTACTATTTTCTGTTAAATATTGTCACGTATAATACTTGTATGCAGTGTCACGCTGAGTATTTTGGTACTTGGGCCTTCAGTGGGGACTTCAGCAGCCTAATTTACCTCTTAATATCACCATTAGCTCAGCAATTATACAAACCATTAATAATCCACAAATACATAACGTAACAATGCATGGCATGACAGAATTGTTAATGAATACCGTTATTAAGAAAGTGACACCCCAGTTAACCCTTCATCTTCAAATACAAGCAATTAAGAATCAATATTCAGAATCACTTATATGGCAAAAGCATGAATAATAATAAATAAATTATGTGCTGCAGTTCATGTAATGATGCATTGAAGCGCACTGGTAACTTTGAGTGTTAGGAAGTAGGACTTTCAGGCGTCAAGCAATCAGAGGATGGAAAAAAATGTTGACATCATTGTGGAAATCTGCTCTGATTGGCCTCATTAGTTACTAGCGTATATGTGACATGGGCCAGCGCTACTGATTCTGAAGGCCCTAGGCAGATTGCATTGACATGGCAACACATAGAAACTGAAATCCGATTAGGACCACAAAACAAAATACACCGAATGCACTTCAATTTATTTAGATCAATTAATTTGAAAATAGTTTTTTTCCAAAGTTGTTCTCAAATTACTAATTTTTCATGAATTAAACGCATAAGTGTAATTAACGCATACGCATCATGGCGAGCCACACCTCTCTCTACGTCCCCATACACGTACGTACCTGAACGCATCAACGGCAGTACAATTCCAACACCTTACATCTTTCCTTGACTCACAAACACTATAGTCTCTCTATAGCCGCGGATTGACACTTCCTCACTGTAAGTGTCAGTCGTGAGGTTCATTCCATATTGCTCATAATAACGCAGGTTAACGTGTGATTCAGATGTTCTGATATGAGTAAAGAAACTGGTGTTTAGCTTGATTTACGTTTTTGGCTCATTTGGAGATATTAATGGATATAAATATGTATATAAACTGTAGTTGTGTCCTGTCTGTTTCTAAAAAAAATAGTAAAAATTAGCACATTTCAGAGCTGCACTGGTGAAGATTAATCATGATTAATCATGATTAATTAATCATGCTGTCAGTCTTTTGGTGTGGTCAATTAATCGTGATTAATTAATCACACCGCTCGCCTTTTGGTGTGATAATATGATTAATTAATCACATTTTTGCAATTAATCATGATTAATCACCCATTGCCACTGTGAAATATTCTTATTTAAAACATTTTAATCAGTTGACATCCCTAATAATTCATTCATTCATTTTCTACCGCCTATCCTCACAAAGGTCGCGGGGGGTGCTGGAGCCTATCCCAGCTGTCTTCAGGCGAGAGGCGGGGTACACCCTGGACTGGTGGCCAGCCAATCACGGGGCACATATAGACAAACAACCATTCACACTCACATTCATACCTATGGACAATTTGGAGTCGCTAATTAACCTAGCATGTTTTTGGAATGTGGGAGGAAACCGGAGTACCCGGAGAAAACCCACGCATGCACGGGGAGAACATGCAAACTCCACATTGATTGGGATTGAGCTTGGGTCTCCTAGCTGTGAGGTCTGCGCGCTAACCACTCAACCACCGTGCAGCCATCACTAATCATAATATTGTTTTTCCTGACTTCCTGTATTTGCGTTTTTATTCTGCAGGGCGAGCTGCTGAGTCCCTGTCGGTGTGATGGTTCTGTGCGCTGCACCCATCAGCCCTGCCTAATCCGTTGGATCAGCGAGAGGGGCTCCTGGAGCTGTGAGCTCTGCTACTTCAAGTACCAGGTTTTGGCCATCAGCACTAAAAACCCACTGCAGGTAAGTCTCCCTCACCCTTACAATGTCCATAAATGGCAAATCATTTTGAAATTACACTTTTTTGACACTTGTTTGTGGCTCTTACTGCCTTTGCTTTTGTAAATAAGTAAACAACATTCTGGATTGGCTTGAATTTAGCTTCCTGACTTGGCCGATGAAGAATATTTCCATTTCTTTGCCTTCAAGTTGTGCTTTTACTCCCAGTAAGACAGCTAATGTGGATGATCAGATAATCCGCAACATCAAGAGACATGAAGAATACTCTGTAGAAGCTAAGCTTATCATTGTTTAAAGGGGAACTGCACTTTTGGGGGAAGTTTGCCCATCATTCACAATCCTTATGTGAAACATGAACACATATTTCTTTCTCTTTTCTGTGCATTCTAGCGTGAGAAAATTTAAAAACAAATTTATATTAGTAAGTTAGCAACGGGCATCATGGGAAATATCGATTTTGACGATAAAGCCCTCACAAAAGAACTAAAAAAAAACACTAACAGTGTTCAATTTACATAACTGACTTGTATATTAACCAAGCTATATTAGCGCTAATATTATTGTAGCAGCTCACATCATTTTTATCTCACGGACTAACAGCGGATTGCACTTTGTCATAAAATATCCTACATCCAAATTTTGACAACCAACGTTATATTAATCTTTGTTTTGCTGCGTCTTTGCTCATTTGCATACATTTGCCATCTGGGCTGTGAAAACACACGCAGGCCGGCCACCGAGATGAGAGATGAGTGGCGCTGTCATGTGTGTCAGTTTTAACTTCAAAAATGTCTATTTTCGGGGGGACAAACCATTTATTTTGGGCGGCGTAGCCCTAGCGTAAAGCCGGTCACGATCTTTATTCTTAACATGATGTGGAAAAAAATGGAGTACACGCAAGTGAGGATGAGGAGGACATCCCGAGAATATGCTATCAAAGGTTTTCCTATTTGGTGATGACAGAGCAGGAATGCGGGTGGATCACAAGCATGATGCCTGGATTAGCCTGCTGCTGTGTTTAATGGGACTGTCGGGAGCAGAAGCGGTGCGCATTTAAAAGGCAATGAGAGGCGTTCATTTGATTGGTTAAGATTACACTTGGCTGTGGTAAACCCTCTGAAGCCTTCTCTCCTCCCTCTTTGCCACTTGTGCCGGTGGGAGGTACGGAGGCGTGGGTGCGCTGCGCTACGCCTGGTCTATGAAAATAGAGCCCAATATATTCCTGTATAAAAAGAGTATTAAAGTCAAGTCAAGTTCTAAAATCAAAAGTACAATTGAGACAATCTTCTCAATGTTTATTAATAACAGAACATAAGCATCACTTGCCTACACTTTGCTGCTAGAGTTGCTCTTATATGATGTTGCTGGAACTGCTTCCGCGTTGTGGTTCTTGTTTTGTAAAAAGCTGCTAAAGTGACATGTTTAGTTACTGTAGTTTATTATTCGCTATATTAGTAGTAGCGCATTAATTCACCTGTTACATGCACGGGCCACAGGTTTGTGACCCCTACTCTAGACTCATTCAAATAAATGATTAAAAAAAACAGATGGCGCTTCACAGAGCAGAGGCATAATGACCTTAAACATGGACTTTTCTAAGACAAACAAATAAAATATCCTCCAACGGCATGCTTTTCACTTACTGAAGACATGACCCACAAACAAGCAGCAAGTGATTGTCCGGCAAAGCGTCTCCGGCGAGGAAACTCAGAATTTGGTGGACTCCGGACTGTATGACTCTACCAATTATTCTGGACCTAACCGTATCCCGGATCAAACTCACAACGTATGAGCAGAAAGTAAACAGAAAACATGGCAGAAGACCTCAATAAGTCATCAAGCATTAGAATCCCTTTATAGTCTGCGTGCGGAAAAGCTAGCAGGTGTACTGACAGCAAACCTAATCTTTTTCGGCGGCGTTGCTCAATTTTTATACATACACTTACACGTCTACACCCATTTGCCATGCAAATTGGGTCGTAATAAAGGCAATAATTACTATAACCAATAAATACAAGTAGAAATTGTTAATATAATGAGCATTCATTTGAGTCTGCTTCCAAAGTAGGCAGCGGTGTAGATCAATAGATTTGCTTGTTTGTGTCACATGTTTGCATGGCCGCTTGTTGCTAGGCAGAAATTGTGCAGCACGGTTCTATGTACCATAGGTTATTGAAATATTCTACCTATTTCTGTAAAAAAAAAAAAAAACTATGAGCAAAAATATGAAAAGAGGATGTATATATCTATCCATTTAGAAATCTATCTAGTTATCCGTCTGTCAATCTACCCATCGATCGATCGGTCTATCTATCTATCTATTCCAAGGGGAGCTAAGAAGAAGAATCCACACGTCTGCTGTATATTAACCTTTAGTACAACCTTCAGTGGGAGAAAAACACGTCTGTTATTAAGGACAACGCTACCCACTATCAAGTGTGCATGTGTGTCACAGCAGCCTTTCTGATTGGTGGAGCTCACTGTTGCCATGGAAATATGTGCTCGTAAGAAACCAGGAACAAAGCACTGACCATGTCAATGAAACAACATATACTGTATAATAAAAATGTTTTTGTAAAAAAAAATAATAATAATAATAGTGTGGGAAAATGCTTAATTTAAAATCAAATTTGTGACAATATACATTTTTATAAATATAACCGCCTTACATTAATACAACACATGGAGGTATAGCTTCATCAACAAACCTTTTGGTCACAAAGTCTGAAAGCGGACGCCATATTAGTCGACTATTAGTCTAATCTATGTGCTGCTGTGCTGATGTACTGTGATGTTAATCGGAAAAAATGTTGAAGACACTTTGACTCGACTTACACTCACTGGAAGTGAAAAGTCATTCCACTCCTGTCACTTTCCTCCTCCCATCCAGTGGCAGGCCATCTCTCTGACAGTGATAGAGAAGGTGCAGATAGCGGCCATTATCCTGGGCTCTCTGTTCCTCATTGCCAGCATCTCCTGGCTCATCTGGTCCTCGCTCAGCCCGTCGGCCAAGTGGCAACGTCAGGACCTGCTCTTCCAAATCTGCTACGGCATGTATGGCTTCATGGACATCGTCTGCATCGGTAAAGGACACTATGACACTACTATGCTATTTGCATTGAGAATGTACTGCCTGTACATCAGGGGTCTCAAGCTCAATTTACCTGGGGGGCCACTGGAGCTAGGGTCTGGGCAAGGCTGGGCCGCATCAGGTTTTCCAAAAAAAAACAAAAAACGCATTTATTAAAAACAGAAAAATATACAAACTTTTTCGGTGCTTTGGTTCCGATTTTTGACAATAAAAGCTGATAAAACATTCCACTTTCTCAAATATTTTAATTTTTATTTTTCTCCACAAAATAAGATAAAAAATAAATAAACAAATCAAGAATAAAGAAAATCAATCAGTAATAAATAAATATAATAATAATAATAAAACGGCAAATAATAAAAACTTAAGAAAGCACATATAGTTGGTGGGTAGACAAATGATTTTTTTCAGATTAAAATGAACAAAGCATTATTAGAGCCCTGTAGACATGACAAAACACGACTATAGTCACATTTATACTCTTTTTATTTACAACATATTGCGCAACTGCAGGGTCTTGAGACACATGCTAACTCGCAAACTGGAGAGCTAGCGACCTAAACGGTAGCCTTCAAGTTATTTCCTTTAAACTTAAATAGCCAAAAACTTACCACTTCCACACGGATAGGGAGGATAACTATTAACAGTTATTTAACCTTTAACATGAACATTAATCAAACGTAATCTTTTTTTCTGGGTACATGATACCATACAGCATCCATATCAAACTTGCGCAGGCCGCACTAACATTAAACTTTCATATCAAGGCGGGGGCCTCAAACTAGTGTCCTGTGGGCCCCGCGTGTTTGAGACCCCTGCTGTAAATAAATAACAACAATAACAGCAGAGAGGATGTGTTTATTATTTTGGTTGTGGTTTGAAGCATAATAATTTGACTTTCATGTAGATAAGTAAAAGTAAAATAGAAACAGTATGACAAGGATTTTGATGCACCCCTACAAACAGACCCCAGTTTTGTCCTGGTGTACCTAATGAAGTGACAGGTTCTTCTAGCGGCTGTATTATGCAATACCGAGGGTAACACAAACACACAATTCACTCAACACTAGCAGATATATTCATAAACATCGCCGGCTACGTGTATTCAGTTCACATTCTGGTGGTTGTTGAGGTCACCCAACATTACACGGAAGCTGAACGGGAGAAGCAGATGGCGCACAGGTAGGAGATGACAACCAAAACTAAAAGACAGCAAAAGCTGATGACGTCACAAGAGCATGCATATCTCCGAGCAATCTGGTTCTTGTGTGAGTTGGAAGCACCGAGAACAGATGGCGTCAGATATGTGCACCGTGACTGTCATATTCATATGAAAGACCCTGCCTGTGATCAATGCCGTTGACAAAAAACACTTAGATCGGCGACATCAGACACGGGCAACTGGTCCTTGGATCAATTTCCATATTAAAAAAAAAAAAATCTAAAACAATAAAGATGAAATGTGTTGTGTAATTTGTACCGTTTACCAGCAGGGGAAGCATCAGAGAATACGGTACATACAGTACATACATATACAGTATATGTATATACAGTATATGTATATACAGTAGAGTCATCCCGCACCAATTTGGGTTTGAATCTCACGGCTTTAGTCTATTCATTCATTCATTTTCTTTCGCTTTTCCTCACAAGGGTGGCAGGGGGTGCTGGAGCCTATCCCAGCTGTCTTTGAGCGAGTACACCCTGGACTGGTGGCCAGCCAATCACAGGTCACATATAGACAAACAACCATTCACACTCACATTCATACCTATGGACAATTTGGAGTCGCCAATTAACCTAGCATGTTTTTTTTTTTGGAATGTGGGAGGAAACTGGAGTACCCGGAAAAAACCCAAAACTCATGCACGGGGAAAACATGCAAACTGAGGGTGGAATTGAACCCTAGTCTCCTAGCTGTGAGGTCTGCGTGCTAACCACTCGACCGCCGTGCTGCCCTAGTCTATTACAGTTTTTCAAAAATTCATGAATACATCATGTCAAATTTTATGTATTTTTTGTTTTTTTTTGGCCGAGTGGTTAGCATGTATGTCACACAGTCAGGAGATCAGGAAGTCCTGGGTTCGATTCTCCGCTTGGGCATCTCTGTGTGGAGTTTGCATGTTCTCCTCATGCGTGCATGGCTTTTCTCCGGGTACTCCGGTTTCCTCCCACATTCCTAAAACATGTATGTTAATTGTCCATAGGTATGAATGTGAGTGTGAATGGTTGTTTGAACCCTGCCAGTCTAGGGTGGGCCCCGCCTTTTTTCGCCAAAAAAGACCTCTAGGATTCACATTCATACCTATAAACAATTTGGAGTTGCCAATTAACCTAAGAAGTGGAGAACATGCAAACTCCACACAGAGATGCCCAAGTGGAGAATCGAACCTGGGTGTCCTAGCTGCGTGCTAACCACTCTTCCACCATGCTATACATCTATACCTATATCACCGATCCACACACACATATATACTGTATAACTATTTCCCAAACAAGCCAGAGCTTACTCCGGTTTCCTCCCACATTCCAAAAACATGCTAGGTTAATTAGCGACTCCAATTGTCCATAGGTATGAATGTGAGTGTGAATGGTTGTTTGTCTATATGTGCCCTGTGATTGGCTGGCCACCAGTCCAGGGTGTACAGCTGGGATAGGCTCCAGCACCCCCTCGTGAGGAAAAGCGGTAGAAAACGAATGAATGAATGAATGCAGTCAGAGCTTTTCTTCCCGTCACTCACACACCTGGCAGTCATTGTCAGAATAAATACAAGAAAGCTCGAGTAGAAGATTTCCTGCACCACAGTGTCATCTACTGAATCTCATCAGGCACCGCAACACTTAGCCATAAAAAAAATTAAAAATAAAAAATCCCCACAGCCTGTGATGATTGAGATGTTAATACTGTCTTGTTGTTGTCTCCTTTTCTTCCTCCAGGCCTCATCATTCACGAGGGATCGTCGGTGTATCGGATTTTTAAAAGATGGCAGGCTGTCAACCAGCAGTGGAAAGTTCTGAACTATGAGAAATCTAAAGACCTGGGTGACCCAGTGAGTTCGGGCGGCAAGGCGGGTTCTCGTGGCTCCCGCGGTACTCCCCACGGGCTAGCCGGCGGCAGCGCGGGCCGCCAGGGTAGGAGGCTGAGAACTATTCTGAACCACCACTGTGGATACACCATCTTGCACATCCTGAGTCAACTCCGGCCCAATGACCCGCGTATCAGCGCCGCAGCCAACCGGGAGGTGGTGATGAGGGTCACCACCGTATGAGGCACAGTCTGGGTGCGCCGTGGGAGGAACCTCGCCTTTTAAATCCAGATGTAAATGAGTGGAGGGACCTGATATGAAGTATGAAAAATGAAATAGAAAAAAAAGACTCACAGAGGAAGCAAAGCGATGCCCGGAGCATCAACAACACAACAAGACACTCGCCAGGAGTTCTCCTCTTGATTCTTACAACTAAAGCAAGCCAGATGCTCCTTTTCAATAATGAAGGAAACGATGGGAAAAAAAAGGACAAAACACATTTAAAAAGACATCAAGGAAGGAAGGAAAGGAGGGAGGAGGCGTAAACAGGCTTTATAACCTAATCCAGGAAGATGAGAATTTTTTTCCAGTTCAACAACAGGATGCACAGAGACGATTCGATCTGTTGATCTTCTCATTTGATTTGCATCTACGAGTTTTCTTTTTTACTCCGACTTTGATTTTTGTACGGATGTATGATTTTACAAGAAATCATGTAACTCTTTACATGCCAATCATCTCCAGACACCTGTGTATAATTATTGATTTTAACAAATTTACCAATGCTGGCAATAGACCGAAAACTGAAGGAAAACGAATAAGTCTAATGAAAGAAAACAGTAAAAAAAAAAAAAAACATAATATATACGTCAATGAGATTTTAAAAAACACATACTTTTTCTGCAATAAATACATTATATGTACATTTCACAGGGAATTTTGCATGGGTATACAATTTTATTTATCACATACCATTAGCACATGACACATTTGCTGTTTCGAATGGTGCTTGCCAAAATAAACTCTTGAAAAACATTGGATTCCATAGCACCAACTTTTAGTCAGCGTGGCAAACGGCGGTGTTTTACAGCTATTTCAAGCTAACGTACAGATTGTTGCTACTGCTGCTGTGAGTCAGATTTGATAAGTAAACCATTGGATTAAAAGTGGGAATCAAAGATCTCTTACTTCTCTTGAGTCCGTCTGTCTCTCCTTTTAAAAGGCACCAAAAGCTTCTTAGATCTTCCAGAATCTGCACCTATCCCAGCTGTATTTCTTTGGCTTTCCAAAACGGTCTGATTTAATTTATTCCAACCATGACCCACCTCCGGGCACGCCTACTCTGCTGTGATTGGTCCCACACAGTTTGTACCTGGACACGCCCACATAAAGAAGTCACAGGGACCCAAAACGAAGCGTTCAGAGCCATCCATAACTGTTTCAGGACTCACTTCCAAATGCACAAAGCTCAAGTTCAGCTTCAGCAATTTGTCGGCGAGTCCAGCTGCATACTGGCCCATATTCACGAAACAATCCAGTATGAAATGCTGTTGACAGATTAAAAAATTTTTTGGGCTGGTAGGGAATCAGGAACTCCAACCACTTCTGCCTGATGTTTGCCTTTTTATGAATTTTAAACAAATTTAGCTTTCCCTTGACTTGAAGGTTCCCTTGACTTGAAGGTTCTGTCCTGGACTGTCGGCACTGTCAACGGGACTCCATATAGAAGATGAGTGAGAGGAGGATGCTAGTCAAGCTAGCATCCATCATGGACAACACTGATGAGGTGCAGGAAGCCAAAGGAGGAGGTTTGGAGGCCATGAGTGATGTTCCATGGTGGTACCACCAATGTCTTTCAGCTCCATCCTGCTCATGATTAGCTTTAGTATATTAAAACTATTATATTTGTTTATGTTGGAGGTCTTTTGTGTTGACATAATCCAGAAAGAGTATTTTCTTTGAAAAGCGTTAGCGACATGGCAGTGGAGATCATCCTTGCACACCGACCGGATGGATGATGATGACAGTGGAGACATGCACCAGTCCACATGATGTCCCGGTGACAGACACCAAACATCCGTGGCACGTTTCATTACAAAGATGTGAGTATTAAAACGTTTTAAAAGTAGTAATAAAACAATAAACTATTAAGGGTCACTTAATGTTCTGACCAATTACAGAAAAAGATGATTGACTTGTTAGGAAATAATCATTTTAAGTTCAGGAAATAGGAGAATTTTGTCATATTCGCCCATGTGAGAAGATGATAAGTTATATTTAAATTCGTTTTGGGAGTTATATAAACATGAGTATGTAACTAGCAACTAACCGAGAGATAATATTATTAATATTTTGCAGGTGATTTTGCCTTCTGCTCTAAAAGCAGGGTGTTGAGAGGACTTTCGAGTTCCTCCAGCAGAGGTGTTAGTGGCCAAGTATGTCCTCTGATGTAGCACATGGGTGCTGTACCAGACAGAGGTGCCAGGTTGCCAAGGACATCCAGCCAAAGATCTGCTGACTTCTCAGCCAAATGAGATCTTGGCCATTGACGACACAGCGTTGGAAGCCATTTATAGCATGTTTGGTAAATATACCTGTGACCAACGAGCATCTTCGGTCACTCAGGTTTTGGTGGTGGAGTGGTGTTCAAAGTTGGTTGTTTAGTCAGTTTTCAAACAACGAATGCATAAATCTAATAATAACCTATTATTGGGTTATTGGGTAATTATTTCCTTGGGTGAAAATCATAAGCCTTGTCAGTTTCCTTTGTTATGAAGGACCTCCCATTCAGCAGAAGAAGAGCAGGCCGAGCATGGATAAGCTCTTATTTAGAATCCCAACCAGAGAAGTTTTATTTTTGGTGGTTGCAAGCGTTTAAGTCAACATGAAGCTACATATACTACACTTCCAGGTTTCATACATCAGGATGTAAAATGTAAAGTAAAACAGAATACAATTTTCAATCGATCAAAAACATTTAAAATGTTTTATAACTAATTTTATATATCACCAAACATCACCAAAATCTATTTTTAAAAAAAATAATAACTTTGCTTCTATAATGTAAATTTAGTTTGTTAGTCTTCACTTGACTCGGGATTGGTCAAGGCAAACATGAGCCCACGTGACACAACCAGGAAGTGTGAGGAAGGCTAGACCACGGAACTACATTACGTAGAAACCTCATGAACTGTACGTTTTTGTCGCCGCGACTCCGCCATCTTGTGTAGCACAACCTTGTTCGTTTGCGAATTTCGACGTTTTTACTGATGGTTTCTGAAATTCTGGACGGGATAAGGCATTAAATTGCCCTACAATCCGAAGGTAAAAAAAATTGTCAAGCTAACACTTAATGCTTGGGGTGGGGGGAGCTGTCTAGAGCATTTTTATGGTTGCTTTACTTTTACTTACCAACCGCTTGTCGTCTCTGACACTAAAACAGACATTAAAAAGAGCTATGCTTTACTGGATATAATAAACTTTGCTCAAGTTGATGTACAGGTATTCTTTATTTAATATAAAATGCACTTCAGTTGTCTTTGAACCGCTGAGGAGACGTGTATAGGAGAAACTTTGCTGAATTTGCTGAACACATTAACTTGTTGGTGTTGCGTACGGAGAAAATAAACGCCCCCTTCTGGCTGGCAGGAGCTCTGCAGCTGTCGCCTCGTTATTCACTATCACAAAGAACTCAACGCAGAGTCTTTGTTTATAAACAAAGAACTCAACGCAGAGTCTTTGTTTATAACACACATAATGGTATTAATAAAATATCTATTTACAATATGTAATGGGAACTACAGAATATCATGTTTATGTGTAGACATTTGCTTTGATGGCCACTGTATCTTCCTGCAGTTCCTCTTGTGTCCACGGGGAGGCAGTGCAGGCTACCATAGACACGAAAGGGATAATACTACATTATTGACAACACACCTTGGTGATATGATGGCTTACATCATGTTTGTCATTCTGCTACACCTGCTCAACAATATCCAAGCTTTAGATGTTTTATTAACTAAAATGAACTAACATTGTAAAAATGTTTAATATGGAAGGGGCTTGTATTTGTTATGTCTGTCGTTGTCAGCAGAAAACTATTGTGCAATCTGAATCAAGTATTTTTTGGTTTCAGTTTTTGCCTGAGTCCTTAAGTGCTTGAGTAAGCTGAAGAATGGTGGACGGGCAGGTTTTTCTTTGCATCGTGTCTTTTTTTTTTTTCTTCTTCTGCCTGTCATCTGTCATGTAGGCAGAGTTATGTAAGAGGGGAGAGTCTTCCCACCTCCCCTCTCTGTTTTTGTTTTTCTCAATGAGCCAAATGCCTCCCTGCCTAGGCCTCACAGCCTGTCCACCAGGCCCCTTTCCTGGAAACTTCGAGCGGAGGCCACTCAGGGGCAAGCCTGCAGGATTGAGGGGAGGGGAAGGGAGGGGGGGGGTTGTTGGTAGTGGGTGTTCTCTTCTAGCAAATCACATGACTGCAGACCCTACCATCCCGGGCCTGCATGAAAGTGAGCTGAGCACATTTGAACTGTTATTGGCCGTGCTGCTTGAAGTGCTCATGAGCCAGCATGCATGAGACTGCTGTGAAATGTACAACTGCACCACCGCTTGACCTCTTTTTGACACCACCCATTTTTATTTAGCATACGTTTATGTTATTGAGTTATTATCTGAGCTCTTGTGTCGCTTTAGACTAGATCTTAGGCTAGCTACTGTATATGTTAAAATATGCATCCGACCATTTACATTTATATCAGCAACTTAGATTTGATTTAGACAATTACATAACCATAACTGTGGATTACAATAATAGTTAAAAGTCAGTTGCTGTTGATGATGATAATAATAATATAGCTAGCTATACACTGGTGGGCACATTTGTATGACAATTTTCAAATGAGATGATAGTTATTTGAAGAATAGCTGACCGGTTTAAAAAAAAGTTAAAACAGCCATACTACTAATAAAGAAATACATGCAGGGATGAGATGGACTCTTCCAAACACGAGCCTGGTGTACAAAGATCTGAGTCAGTGGCCGCAGTGGCCGCAACGGAAGACACAAAAAAGAACAGCCTGTTGTTTGCATTCCTGCAGCCGTGCATTTAAGGGAAGCACACATGGATTTGTGTGTTAAGAAAGTGCAAAAAAAAAAAAAAAAAGGAGAACACAGCTGGAAAATGTCATGTGGTTTAAATACGGTGCCACTGTTTGCTAAACTAAGTTGAAATTCATTCAACGTGGTAGTGCTGTCCTTCCCGTGAAATGCTGCATGCTAAAAAGATGCCAAAAAGTAGTACTGCTGTTGAGGCCCTGCATTGACCGAGGGTGCTGCAGTCGTATCCTGCACTCTGAATGCTATTAAAAACATTTCTTTCTTATTCAGAAGAACAACAAGGAGTTCAAGCTGAGCTTAAGATAAGCGAAGAGATCAAAAAAGGTCAGCATGTGCAATGATTGTGACCTTCGGTGCTGGAAATGCATTGTTTATTTTTTGTCCTCACAGTGGTTGTTTGCTACACAATAACAAGTATTGTTATTAACCACAGTGATAAAAAAATGCAATCAATAACCTCTACAAAGATTTAAAAAATAATGGTCAGCAAGTCTATCACCAGTCACCAACTAGCAGGGTCTGGGTGAGACTGGGCCGCATCAGGTTTCCCAAAAAAAAACAAAAAAAAACACATTTATTAAAAACAAAAAAATTAAAAAAACTTCGCTTTGGTTGCAATTTTCTACAAGAAAAGCTCTGATAAAACATTCCACTGTTCTCAAATATCTTAATTTTTATTTTTCTACACAAAATAAGATGAAAAATAAATAAACAAATCAAGAATAAAGAAAATCAATCAATCAGTAATAAATAAATATAATAATAAAACGGCAAATAATGAAAACTTAAAAAAACACATATAGTTGGTGGGCAGACATTATTTTTTTCAGATTAAAATGAACAAAGCATCATTAGAGCCCTGTAGACATGACAAAACACGACTATAGTCACATTTATACTTTTTTTTATTTACAACATATTGCGCAACTGCAGGGTCTTGTGACACATGCTAACTCACAAACTAGACAGCTAGCGACCTAAACAGTAGCCTCCAAGTTTATTTCCTTTAAACTTAAAAAGCCAAAAACTTACCGCTTCCACACGGATAGGGAGGATAATAACATTAAACTTTCATATCAAGGCGGGGGCCTCAAACTAGTGTCCTGCGGGCTACATTTGGCCCGCGGGCCGCGTGTTTGAGACCCCTGCCTAAGATAAAGTATGACAGTATTTGCAGTAAGTAGAAGAGCTACTGTATAAAAAAAATCATATATATATATATATAGCATGAACGAAAGGAATGTAATATGTATGGTGCATCTTGGTAGACACACAATCTTTATATTAGATAATGATCATTTGTGATGGATCACATGTGTGTATTGTATATTTCCAAGCCCCAAGCGAAAATAGCATAGCACATTGACTAAAGGTTCAATTGCATGTGTTGGTGATGTTGTGTTTATTTATCTTTATCTAATAATAAACACAAACAAGCGCCATACAGCCAGAGCAGCGCCGGAATGTGGCGCGTGCAGGATGAGGAGGAATGCCTTGACCACGCCCCCTCGCCAAGGTCTCTCCAATCAGAAAAGATGGTCGGTTTCAGGGCACCCTCCGAGGCCCAACGGGAGAAAAACAACGCGTCGGATATTTTACAAAACGAATATTTTACACCAAACTTCGCTCCGTGGTCAACTTTTCCGGCGTGGGAAGTCGCGCCAACGCCGAGCTGCGGGCGTTTTTGTGGCTCTTTCCGACCGTCCCGCCGATGTTGTTTATGTGTAGTAAGGGGGAGCTTGAAACCGTCCTCCCTTGCCCCATTTCCTCGGTTGTTTTCCTCCTCGCGCCTGGATTCTCCATGTTGTTGCTGCGAAAGTGACGACTTGGCGGCGACGGGAGAAGGGGGCTGACCGCTCTTATCAACACCAAAATAACTGCGGAAAAACACAGGCAGCGGCCACCGACTGACTCCCGCGGACCCTCCGAAGAACCCATCCAAGTGCCTTTCCCTCCTTTTCGGTGGTCGGTCAGCGAGGGAAGAAGAGCGAGGGAAAACGGCGGGGAAATAAAGAAAGCCAGGGCACCGTATCGACGCCACCACTCTCACCGAGGCGGGTGACAGGCGTGCTGGGTGACTAATTGGGTTGGTCCGCGAAGACAAAAACCCAATGAGGGATGCCCATCAGCGCCCGGGGTCAGGTTTTGAGGATTTTGAGGGCTCTGTGATTGTCAGATGGAAAGTTCTGTTATCACCCAAGTGCAGAAAGAAGACGTCCAAGTGTCACCGAAAACAGGTGAGCTCATTGTAGTGTTGTTTTTTGCCTTATTTCTCTCTCTTTTAACCTACCAGACATGTTAATGTGCGTTTATTTGACTCTTAAGGTACATGCAGAATTAAATCGATACGAGTATAAAATAAAACTGTCATGTGCTGAGGGATTGTCTCACCGTTTGAATGCGAAGCTTCACTATGAAGTTTTCCAGCCTCCATTATAATTTCATGTCACTTCCTAACATGTGTTGCTGTGATTATCGCCGCAACCGTAAGCGTTCCCAAAACCAAGCTGTTGAGTATTTATATGTCTCTCAGGTTGCAGCTTGTTTGGCACAAAACCCATTTCCTACTACGAGAACAGTCAACATGATTGCGCCGCACTCAGCAGCGCCCCGGCGGGTCACATAATAAAGACATCTTATTGGTGTCCACTGTGGGATTTCTTTTGCTTTAAGTCCAACAAAAAACCGTAAATTACCACGTTAGTGTTTGAGAATGCGTATAGAAAAACCAGGTGCCGCGGTACTGACAGCGGAATGCACACCCCCCCCCCCCCCCCACACTGTACACGCCCATTATGACACCGTTCAAAGATTCTGTTGTTTGTGTGCTTTTTCTTGGCCTTGAAAGCGGCTCAGCTGCTTGATTCATGTTTTGCTTGTTAATGTCGCACACAATGCATGCTTGCACTCTGGATGCCTCACTAACTAATCACAGTGTGTTCAGGAAAAGGGTGCTTTTAACTGATAGAATGGCTAGGATTTGTCTGTTGGGAATAATCTCCTTCCCGGGCATCCAGCAGCAAAGGAGATGTGATATAGACTCTCCACCGGTCTTCCCGTGGGAAATCAATAATCAGATCAGGTCACAAATCATGCGGATTGTATTGAAACTCTTGTCCGTACGTGGTTTGAAAGGTTTTTGTATGCGTCTGTCAATCAACAAATGAGGTTGGAGTGCTCTTTGTCTCTTAAACACGTTGAGTTGTGTAACACTGCTGTGTTGTGCCTGCAGTGAGGGTTAGCGCAGATTACACACATGGGGGAAATTCACAGCTGGATGAGCGTACTTTGGGAATGTTTATCAACAGTTCCTCTTTCTAGGAAGCTCGAGTGTGCATTGCATGGAGTGGAGACGCAATTCAACCTGTCACATTGGAGGTCATATGGATGGCGATGACTAAAATCACAATAACTGATCAAAGCCAGACCCTTTTTAGAGGTGTGAGTGCTGGCCCGAGCAATCTCCAAAGGCCTTGGAATGCTCTCCGTCTGTGCTTTCTGTCGAAGGTAGCGCTGTAAAGTGTGTTTTCCCGCCCTCTGTGATTATATAACCTGTATAGGCCATTTCCAGCAGCAGCAGCAGCAGCAGAGGCCCGCCGCATTAAAACCGGATTTTTCACGTTGCAGGGCTGTGTTATCCTACACACAGATGGACGTCGTACGCTTATGTTTGCATGCTCCGACTCAAAAGTACACAATTTAATTCCTGTTGACTGGTTGTGACATGCAGTAAACATTCTCATTGAATCGGTTGCAACTGTCTAGGTCAGGGGTGGGCAAACTACGGCCCCGGGGGCCACATCCGGCCCGCCAAGTGTTTGAATACGGCCCGCCCGTTCTTTCCAAAGTTTTCATTTAAATCAACATACAACCTGGAATCATGGCTTGAGCCAACCTTTTCATGGTTGAAGTAGCTGACTTATCAATTTTCGTTATTTGATCCTGAAAAAAGGAACACAAGCTCATAATAATAATCATAATAACAATAATAACAACAATTAGAATAATAATTATTATTATTAACCAAATAATAATAATATTATTATTATTATTAAAATTTAAATTATAAGGCACTTTACATCAAATAAATGATCTCAAAGTATATATATAGCAGACTCCATGGCACTTAAAATATATAGTCTGATCCCCCCCCGTCAATTTTCTTAAATCAATGCGGCCCCCCGAGTCCAAAAGTTTGCCCACCCCTGGTCTAGGTTGCTGTAGAACACGTTCCGAGTCTCATCCGACTGAACATGCTTTATTAGTTCACGCTCGAAGACGAAACAGAGCTGCAGTTGTGACCGCCAATGTATGTTTCCGTGTAAAAATAACCCCCACACTTTAAAATCCCAATCCTCTATATCTCTCTTCTCTGTGTCTGAACAGGCCAGGTGAGCCGCGCGGCCCTGAAGCAGCCTCGGAGTTGTAACATCTTCAAAGCACTCTTCTGCTGCCTCCAAGCTCAGGATGGCCCCAAACCACACCCGCCACTGCCGCCACCTTCCCAGCAGGCCTTGCCGGAGGCACAGGAAAATGGGGCAGTTGTCAAGGTAATGCAAATTTCATTCCATAAACAATTTTGAATTGCTCACATCAGTCTGCACGAGACGTAAACACTCCGGACAAATCATTAGACACACCCGCACAATCAGATCCAGTAAGATCCAGCTCTATATTAAAAATTCAACATCACTGCAAATCAAAACCACAATAATATTAACATATTGTTGAATTAATACCCTTTAACAGTGTTCATCAAAACTATACATCTGCATATCATTGTCTTTATGTCAGGATGTTTCACTAAACATGTGAGAACCAAATCTTAAGCCTGCATGTGAGCGGCCACAATTAGATTTTTAGTGCCATTTAAGGGACATATTCATAAGTTCCCACAGCATCCACGCAGCCCGCTAACCTGCTTGACTTAAAGTTGCACCAAGCTCTTTGCCACTCAACAATATGCATGTTATCAAATCAATATCAGTCTGGCAGCAGGCATAAAAAGCAAAGTTCAGAGTGATAAATACTTTGAATTGTAAATATTTGTATATGTCCCGTGTGTTATGGTTAGAAAATATACATTTATAGAACTCAAATTGCTATAAAAAAGGAAGACAACTTCAACCACAAATAAATAATTTGCAATATTTCTGACATTCATTTGCACAAATATGGTGTTTTTTTCTAGTTTCCGAGCCTTTTCATGATATCCAGTGAAGTTTGGATGTTGACTTAATAAATATCTTCACCATAAACAAGGAGGCTTTGATTTTCACATGAATTATAGAGTTTGTGAGTGTCTTGTTCTTTATTGGAAAACAAAGCACACACTGGCCAAATGACTGAGATGTACTTATATGATAGTAGCATTCAAAAGTATTTGTGCGTCCCCAGTTGTGTGAACCTAGCCTCCTGCCTGAGGTGAAGGCCCAGGACCAAGGGAAGATCTGTGTGGTCATAGATCTGGATGAGACGCTTGTACACAGCTCTTTCAAGGTGGGGAAAAAATGTTGTTGATTCAGAATGCAATAACAATGAGTATCATTTAGTACACAATTGTGAACGAATGTTTTTTAAATATTTGTGCAAAAACATGAAGTACATTATGTTTGTGCGGTCTATGCCTTGTTATTTATGGCAGCGGTACGGCACCTAAGTGTTCGGCTGTTATGTAACGCCATGTGAGCGTACACACGGGGGTTCACGAGAATGCAACATGCCAACCGTCTCCCCTCTGTTTCCTTTCCAGCCGATTAGCAATGCAGACTTTATCGTGCCTGTTGAGATAGAAGGGACGACACACCAGGTAAAAAAATAAATAAATGTGCAAGTATGTGGCTCATTAGGGGCATGGGTATGGGGGGGTCGGGTTTGTGCTGATGTGTTTGCAGCAAGTCACTCAGCTGAGAAGGAATGGGTCGCCTGACTGATGGCTGCTCTGCAGAGACCTCTAGTGGCCAGATGTTGAACAAGGAGTCACACCTGGAAGGGAACAGCAGCAATAGCAGGAAGAACCTCATCCTAGATAATCCCTTGTGCATTTTACTGCTGAAGCTAAGACCTATACAACATGTGAAAATGTCCTTGACTGGAATGTCGTGTACTGGTAAGGAATTCTGTGCGGGCCTCTGCCTGGTTCAAGTAATCCAGGATAGGCTGGTTACACTGGCACGGCCTATTCTTGATCACTTGTTTCAGGATGTGGCCATTAGCAGCTCATGGAGGGAAAGAATGCTTCCGATTGTAAATGAAATAATCTTTTTCCACATGATACGTTCACTGACCATGACATTAACCGACACTTCTGCGTTCACAGGTGTACGTCCTGAAGAGACCGTACGTTGACAAGTTCCTGCAGCGAATGGGGGAGCTTTTTGAGTGTGTGCTGTTCACTGCCAGTCTGGCCAAGGTAAGAGCCTCCCAGTTTCCCAGTTTTCCCAGTCCACTCACTCCACGTGTGTTTATGTCAGCTGTGGTTTAATGTTTGATCCCATTTTGTGTCCCCTCGCGCAATCTCACACTGCTATAACAGCTGCCTTAACAGGCTTTATTTGTGTGTTCATACTGTAGTTGTGGGAAGCGTTAGCTAGCTTCCTCAGTAGCCCCACCCCCCCCTCACCTTCTCCCAACTCTCCCCTGGCCTCCACCAGTACGCTGACCCAGTGACAGATCTGCTGGACCAGTGCGGTGTGTTCCGGACTCGGCTATTCCGGGAATCTTGTGTCTTCCATCAAGGCTGCTATGTCAAAGATCTGAGCCGCCTCGGCCGGGATCTCCACAAAACCCTAATCTTGGATAATTCTCCCGCTTCCTACATCTTTCACCCAAATAATGCTGTGAGTTGAAATCTGCTTTAAGCAACTTATCTGTTGTTTAATGACAAGCAAGTACTTCATTTGTTAATTTGGCAGAATGAAACATTATGAGTAAAAGTGGCAATATCTTATTTGGATCATTATAACACTAAATTGTTTTGTTATATTTTGTTGGTTGAAAAGTAGATGGAGAATGTGTCATATTAGATATTAAATATATTTGGTCTCATTTGAATGCATATAGTTCCTTTAATTTTACAGCTTCAGACATATTTTAAACAAGATGTAGAATTAATTGAAACCACATTTTTTTGGTGAAAATCTGTTTTGAGTGCTGACAGCATCCGCGTGTCACCCTCAGGTCCCTGTGTTGTCGTGGTTTGATGACGTGGATGATGCTGAACTCCTCAACCTTCTGCCCGTGTTTGAAGAACTTAGCCAAGCGGATAACGTTTACACCCAGTTGGACCAGTTTCGCGGACATTAAAACTGCTCAGTGAGCAGCCTTTTGTTGAGCTCCTTCGCCACAGCTGCAGGGCGACTGCATATCATCACACTTTGTAACCCGAGCTCTTGGGATGTTGTTTATTCCCACCTCCATACAAAATCCTCTGTTTAGACAATGACATTAGCACGGGCTTAAGGAAAATTCCAAGCCCGTACAGCACAAAGTCTGTGCCTCGATTTCAAGAGTGCATTCAAACGCCTTTCATATGCTTACAATAGTGCCAACCACTATTTGAAACGGAGCAACCAAAGCGCCAACATCCAAATCACTCACGTTGGCGTCAATAGTGAAATGGTTCTTTTGCCAAAGCAGAAGCCTGCATGCTCTTACTTGACCTTTGAACGTCACGTTATTGAGTGTGCCTTTAAAGAGCGACTTACTTTTTTTTTTTTTTACATTTTCACCAGATTTTATACATCATTTTTAATAGGAAAATCTATTTTTTAAATGGCTTTTATGCAAGTCACTTCTGTCAATAATTCCATTCCAGTACTTCAACATCAGATAATCAAAACAAAGCTGAGTTTTTATATGTACTGTTCTAGATTCATGTTTTCTACATGACATTCTTTGATTGGATTTCATACGTATGTTTGGAAAAACGGGGGCGAAAATGTCCCCGACACGACTGTACACAGCAGACACACTGGAATGTGTTGGCACATAGGATGACCACGAACGCCACAGTTTAAATCAAACTTTATACCTGTCTTTTTCTGACCGACTTTTACAAAACAGTGCTCAGATCAGAAATTGTGCCTTTTTTTTAAAAAAAAATGAGACCAATAAAGGTGATCTGCCTGAAAGAGATTTGATGGCCTCAACACTTTTATGCGTCATGCTGGGCATGAGGAAACACTGTCGAGAGCAAGTGTGAAGCCACAAAGCTGTAGTACTTGCATTGTAACACTTGAAACAAAAAAAAATCCCAATTTTTTTATGTGAGTGTTTTTTCTATATTTATTGGCCAAAACCTGTATCGTCCAATAACTGCTCAACATTTTGCTAACTTAAAAGGCTGGCCTTGTGTTTTCAGGTTATATCTTGTGCCTAAAGCTCAATAAGAAGTCCAACTTTCATCAGCAGTTCAATCAATACGTAGACGTTATTTCAGGTTTCAGTCATACAACATTTGTTTTCATTTTAGAAAATGTAGTTTTATTTGGGGTATGTTTCCTGGGTTTTTTTTTTCTGTGACACATAATTCCTAATGCAATTACTGTTTAACAAGTTAAAAAAAAGACAATTGAAATGTACCAGTTGTGATAACCCAAAGTATTTGTCACAAATTGTCTGTGTTTTAACTTCCATATTTGACCAAAATTATATAAAAAAAGCAAGGTGCTACCAATTTAATAAAAATTGGTTCTATTTTCCTGTACTTTTGTGTTTTGTGGTTCTCAATTATTGGCCCGTCCCACTATTTGTTACACAGCCATTAGTAGTTCTAAGGCACTCATTTGAAAAAAAAACCACATAAATACTAATGTGGATATTCATTGCATGTAAAAATTAACATCTATCAAGTTTACCAGCCTGCTCAGTGGTTCAGAAATATTGCAACATTCTCTGAAAGAAGGTCAAAGGTGAGCTCATCATAGGAAAAACAAGTCAGGAAATGCCAGAAATGGCTGGCATCCAATCAGATTGCTTTGATGTCAGGACTATTTTGCTATTGTTGGCTTGTACGGCTTTGAAACAGCTGCTTTGTTGCCTGTCAATTCTCGGTCTACAGTTGCGATGGATTGAATGGCCTGATTTTTTAATAGTCCTAGTTATATAATGTATTATAAAAATCTAACATAATATTTCGTAAGCGTCTATTTATAGGATCTGGGGGTATGGGTTTGAAGAAGTGATAAGTAAACTGCATAGTAGTTTGTGTGTAAACTAATGACAAAAGGATCAAGTCAGAAATACGTGAAAATGATTCGTATTCTTCCAACATTTTAGCGGTGAAGCCCTAGTTTTCTTCTGAAGCAGTGTGGGTTAAAAAACTGTTTGCTTACAAGAGGTGGACGTTCTCTTCGGGTGTCGTACAGACTTGCCGTTGTTAAAGACTGTGGTAGTTTGCGTCGGCCATTTTAGGTGGACGGAGGCGAATCCTCGGCGACAAGCTGGGGGAAGTGCTTTTCATTTTAACGTGTGATATTACCGCACATTCGCATTTATAACTTGCGAGTGACTCTGAAACAAAGTCGACATCCTTTTGGTTCTCAAGTGACGCTATCGTTTATTGTGTCGTCTTTTAGCCGGAAATAGGTCTGCACTTTTCTGGGCGTTTCCATGGTGACATAAGCAGACCACTTGTGTGACACGTCCTGTTTAGCTTCCACAAATCATCCTGAAACAGGGAAGACAGCGCTACACAAACCAACACACCGGAGAGCTCAAAACAGGTGAAATGACTCCAGAAAACATTGGAGTATTGGATATTGTGTTTTGCTGTAATGTTTTGTGCTTAAATGTCGAGATAGTGTTTTCTGGCTACAGATCAACTAGCTAACGTTAGCTTAGCAGGGTACTGTTACGATAGAGCTTCTCGGCTAGCATCGTTAGCTATTAATAACATTTAGCTGCCGACAAACAAGCTGTTGCTCTGCTTATTTTTTCCTCATGTAAATACGTATGCGTTGTGTCATATGTTATGTTACGCATGTAAATACTTTGTGGTGTGTTACTTATGTCAGTCTTTTGTTCGCTTATAATTGTAAAACCAACTGTGTTTTATGTATGCTACTTTAGCACACATTAGTACAACACACAGCGACATGAAGCCAAACACACATTTCTGTGCTGGGTGTATATCATCAACAGAAGACAGGTCAATTTGTTCCATTATCAACTTTTTGGATTAAATGATTAAACCCACGCAGAATGAAGGCGATAAACGAAAGTAACATTCGTGTTTCACAAGTGATAAGGCACCCGGAAAGCTCGGACCAACATAATTGTGGCGTTTTCACAAAGTTTGAAAATAGCAGAGAATATTATATATTATAATATTATATTATTCTGCTGAAACTATTGCTAAAGTGAATTACGTGGGAGATAACATTTGTTGTCATTGTTTCAAGCGAAGCCTCACTGTAACCATTCAATGACCCCATGAACGATTTCCTTCTTTTTTAGTTCTCAGCTTCCTGTTCCATCATGAACGTGTTCGATCGCAACATCAATTTTGACGCTCTCTTCAAGTTCTCCCAAATGTAAGTTATGTGACGCATGTCAAACATGCTCCTAATCTGCTCGTCACTCAAAAACCCTTGTTATCTCAACTTTTTGTCTTGCAGATCTCATTCCACCCAGGTTCACTTGAAGAATGTCTACTCCAGCTTGGCAGTGTGTATGTTTGTGGCTGCAGCTGGTTCCTATGTACATGTGGTCACGCGCCTCTTCCAGGTAATAAAATACACCTTTGGCCTGGCTTTCCACCTTTTGCTTGTGCATCATCTAACTTAGCATACATATAATCAAAAGGCCACTGATGCACCATGGGTTGTGTTTTACGCAGGCAAAAGAGTCATTGTCCATACAAACTTGTTCCGTTTCTTCTTATTTCCTTTTATTACCAAGCAAACAAACAAAAAAGGAACAAAGGCATCGTCTCCTGTTGCCTCTCTTGGTACAAAAACCATAGGCCCACCCCGGTGCATGCTGGTCCTGTGAGCACTGCCTACATAAATAGATATTGCAGGTGCCCATGGTGTTATCCAATGAAATAAACTACTAATTAACCCCAACAAAATATGATAAATAAACAAATAACTAACAAGAAAATATTATCACGTAATCCAAACAAAACAACAACGACAAAAAAAAACTCAACAGATATTAGAAACATAGGAACACACTAGTTTAGCTTCTACACAATGCTTAGGTTGGGTGAGGATATGTATAAATTAGGGCTGCAGATATCGACTACTTTAGTAATTGAGTATTCTACTCAAATTTCTTGGTTAAAGAGCGATAATGAATTTACAAGAAAAAAATAACACATTTTCACTAAATAAGGAACCAATTGATAAGGGCTGCCATTGTGGTATGTATGGAAGTGCTGCATTCCAACGGATACACGTCACGGGTGTTTAGCCACATTTTCTCTTTAACTTTTTGTTTTCCTCCTCTTTCATTACCTTGTCGCTTTCTCTAGCTTCTTCAATCTCCCCATGTCTTGATGCTTTCTTCTTCGTCCTTTGCGTTGGTGATGCACACGCGTTTTGGTGATATAAGCAATTCCTCGAAGCAGATTAAAAAAAAACATTGAATATTTTTTGTAATCATGGTACTCAAATTAGTCGAATAATCGTTCCAGCCCTAGTATAAATATGACCGATAGGATAGGAATTTTTGGTGCCGATGCTGTTGGCTGAAAAAAAAACCCTGAAATCTGATATATTAGCCGATAACTGTTAAGAATGGCCCATATATAAAGAAAGAGCGTTGCTATAGAGAGATACATGCTGTACATGTATTCTTACAATAGCCAAAATACGATTAGTTGTGCACTGCACATGTTGCATCTGACGTACCGCCTGTTGAGTCTTTTGTGGAGTGGCTCCACGTGTTACTCCCCTCTGTAATGAAAATATATACACAGAGTACATTTGGTGGTTGGCATATCACCATTTGGCTGAAAGTGATGATACATAGGCTAATGTGAGGTGTTAAAGGGGACCTATTGTGCTTTTTCTAATTGTCTGAATGTATTTAGAATGTTGTATTCTCGTGTTAAACGATGCCAAAGTTTCAAATAATGAGGTTTGCGGATTTGGAAGTGCGCGCTAAAAGAAGTTTGAGATGGCTCAAAACGCTCTGTTACAGAAGGCGTGGTAAAATTGCCCCTTTGTGATGTCACAGAGGAGCGGCCTTCCTTATATGGGCGTGGCTGTAAGCCAGATAAGCTCTCTGCCATCCCCCAAGGTCTGCTGCTCTGTTTACCAAACAAGCTCACGCAGAAGTTATTGTTTTTGGTGATTACCAACAAAAGAAAAATAATTTCATTTGTCGATGGCATTTCACACATATGACATATGGTTGGGGGGGGGCACCACATTGATGTAATGAGCGTTGAGTCCTGCTCTCATATTATCTGTGTTGTCGCCAGGGAGGAATGCTGTCTGCTCTGGGCTCTCTGGGAATGATGATCTGGCTCGCCATGACGCCACACAACTCTGAAACAGAGAAGAAAAGGCTGGCTATCCTCGCCGGATTCGCCTTCCTGACTGGTACCCTGGCACTTCATGTCATGAGGTGGCTATTTCACCCTCTCACATGACTTAACTTCAAACTTCTTCTGATTGCTCCCTCCCAGGTCTTGGTCTTGGCCCCACTCTGGACTTTGTCATTGCAGTCAATCCGAGGTATGCCAACATTTATGTAATGTTTAACTTCTGCGTGCTAACAGATACACGTCTTCAGGCATTAAAGGGAAGCTGCATTTTAAAATAAATTATCCACAATTAATTTGTCTAAAATGTCTTTTCTCTCTTCTGTGCATTTTAAAGAGAGAGAAACTGCTAGAATGGGGGAGTTTTCACTATAAAGTCCTTAAAAAATGACTAACAATATTCTATTTACATAACTGACCTGTCTATAAACCGAGCTAAGTTGATTGAAGTATGGGTGTGTTAGTTCCTATCAACAAGCTATGTGAAAATATCAAAATACTGCAAGTACTACATATCATGATTGTACCTGTTCACAGCATGCATGGTCACAGCATGTGTGTATATATATAAAAAAAATATAATAGAAATTGATATTCGAAATCTGTGTCTCCCATGACTTGCATTGTTAGCTCCCTTATGCTAACTGGTTTTCTGTTTAGAACACACACAAAGGGGAAAGACGTGTGCTCATGTTTCACATCAGGATTGTGCATGATGGGCGAAATTTAAAAATACAAGAAGTGCAATTTTCCTTGCTAGTCCAGTGACTTATAAGTGACTTTTTCATACCACATATTCATATGTTGCTGTCTTGTCTTATATAAACCGATGTTTTCATCTTTTGTCTCCCCTTTTGCAGCATCATTGTGACTGCATTCATGGGAACCTCGGTTATTTTCATCTGCTTCACTCTCAGCGCCCTCTATGCCAAACGCAGGAGCTACCTGTTCCTCGGAGGTAAAGGAACGCCATTATTGTTGACATGTATGCTTTTCTGAAAATGTCAAAATGTACATCCGCATGCTTACACAGTATGGACAAAAGTATTTGGACACACGCATTTCCATACGGCAGCGCTTCTCCAAATAGCGGGATGTCAGTTCACCCCAGTAAAAGTACACAGTAATAGAGATGTGCAGAACAATGGGAGGATAAATGATGGAGAAGTTTCTGACAGAGGCAAGGAAAAAAGTGACGATAGCCACCAATATGTATTTGCTGGTTGGTTACCACTTTCAAGGTATATCAAGTTTTTCTGTGCCATGATTTGTCATTCCTAGATTCCACTTTTTTGTCAAGGAATCAGGTATAAATGATTAATAATGCTGACATTATCATTTAGTGCTGGAGCCTATCCCAGCTGTCTTCGCGCGAGAGGCGGGGTGCAGCCAATCACAGGGCACATATAGACAAACAACCATTCACACTCACATTCATACCTATGGACAACTTGGAGTCGCTAATTAACCTAGCATGTTTTTGGGAGGAAACCGGAGAAAATGCAAACTCCACACAGAGATGGCAGAGGGTGGGATTGAACTCGGGTCTCCTAGCTGCGAGTCCGCGCGCTAACCACTCGTCCACCGTGCAGCCCCGAATAGCACTCATCATAAACAAATGTCAAAAAGTACCTGGAAAAAAACCCACACATGCTAACTCCACACAGGAATGGCCGAAAGTGGAATCGAACTCGGGTCTCGTAGCTGTGTGGCCTGCACAGTAACCACTTGGCCCTAATTAGGTTACAATTTATTGAAAATGTTTGAAATGTTTATTATCGTTTAATGTTTATTTATTGAAAATGTTTGCTATAAATAAATGATAGTGGCTAAGAAAGTTTGCCACTTGGCAAGGCAGCTTCTCGGGACCCTAGCCCAGTTGCAGCCAGATGTGTAGGCCAGATTCCAACCCTCGATGTGTCCTCACGCTTGTTGTTGTTGCCAGGCACCCTGATGTCCGGCCTGTCCATCCTCATGCTAATGTCGCTAATGAACATGTTCTTTGGATCTATGATGCTCTTCAAGGTTGGTGCCTTATTTCCTACAGCTGTTCATCTCACAGCCAAGCCGGGTTAGCTACGTGTGATCTTTTGGATCTTCTTCCCACGTAGGTTCACATGTACCTGGGCCTGCTCGTCATGTGCGGATTTGTCCTGTTTGACACCCAGCTCATCATCGAGAAGGCCGAGAACGGAGACAAGGACTACGTCTGGTGAGGATGGCTAACTTGTTAGCGTGTGGAAGCTAATGATGTATTTCTACATTGGTGGTCTCCTACAGGCACTGTGTGGACTTGTTCCTGGACTTCATCACCATCTTCAGGAAACTGATGGTCATCCTGGCGATGAACGACAAGGTAGTTTGCCAGGAAGTCTGTTCTCTTTGCACGGCATTGTTTACCAATGCCTGTTACTAGCAAAGTGTCCATTTTGTCTGTGTCATCCTTCCTTCCTTCCTTTCTTCCTTCCTTCCTTCCTTCCAGGACAAGAAGAAGGAGAAGAAGTAGACACGCGTCAAACAAGGAACAGTTTGAAACACACTTGATACTTTTCTCTTCCTTTCTTCAATTAACTCCTGTGGTCTTATCTGATTTGGAAAATAATGACTTTTTCTTTACTTGTTCACCTTCCAAGGGTTTTGAATGTACGTCCATGTAAACTCATGCTAGTATGGTGGGGGTGGGGGAGGGGGGGGGGTTAGGCCTAATGCTGCAGTGAATATGTTTGGCCTGTAGAGGGGAGCGTTGCACTGTCAAGTGGAGCTTTTGCGTGAACATCTTTAATCCTTCTTCTTGTTTTTAGTGCCATGACTAGACTCCTTTTTTAGCGAGTCACCATAAGCTTCAGACCGAGTGTCGTTTAAGTTGAACCTGCTCTACTTTTGCTGTATTTTTGAGTTTCAGCCGATTGGCATCAGATTTCCTTCGCAAACAAGTCATACTCTGAATTACATCGACCAGGACAAAGCGTATTCGATAAGATATTTTACACGAGTTATTCAGCAAAATCTTTTCAACTCGTACAAAAAAAAAACAACTGGCAAGCTTTTCTTCGCTCCTCTAAATTCCATAAAAATCAGTTTGCCAAATAAAGTGAAGTTAACCTAACCTTTTTGAGTGTATACTGTGAAGAATTTATTTTCTTGATGTAAAATGTAAACTAATAATTTGATACATTTGCTCAAATAAATGTGTTGGATGCAAAAATTGCAATTCAATTTCATATCGTCATGATGCATTCGGTTAGGATGTTATCTTATGTACTTAGCTAGTATGTCATGTTTTGTTCTAACATGCTGAGCTAATAGCTAATAGTGATGCTAATAACACGGTATACTTAGTATGTAATGTTTTGTTCTAACATGCTAATAGCTAATAGTGATGCTAATAACACGGTATACTTAGCAAGTATGTAATGTTTTGTTTCAAACATGCTAATAGCTAATAGTGACGCTAATAACACGGTATACTTAGCTAGTATGTATTGTTGTAACATGCTGAGCTAATAGCTAATAGTGACGCTAATAACACGGTATACTTTGCTAACAGCTAGTATGTAATGGTTTGTCCTAACATCCTGTGCTAATAGCTAATAGTGATGCTAATAACACGGTATACTTAGCTAGTATGTAATGTTATGTTCTAACATGCTGAGCTAATAGCTAATAGTGATGCTAATAACACGGTATACTTAGCTAGTATGTAATGTTATGTTCTAACATGCTGAGCTAATAGCTAATAGTGATGCTAATAACACGGTATACTTAGCTAGTATGTAATGTTTTGTTCTAACATGCTGAGCTAATGGCTAATAGTGATGCTAATAACACGGTATACTTAGCTAGTATGTAATGTTTTGTTCTAACATGCTGAGCTAAAAGCTAATAGTGATGCTAATAACACGTTATACTTAGCTAGTATGTAATGTTTTTTTCTAACATACTGAGCTAATAGCTAATAGTGATGCTAATAACACGGTATACTTAGCTAGTATGTAATGTTTTGTTCTAACATGCTGAGCTAATAGCTAATAGCGACGCTAACAACACGGTATACTTAGCTAGTATGTAATGTTTTGTTCTAACATGCTGAGCTAATAGCTAATGGCGACGCTAAACACGGTAAATGTACCTGAAAGTTGAGGCGCCAGTTTTAAATGAAAACATTTTAATTATAAATTTGAAAAAACGGCAGTACGTACAGCGGATCATCTACGTATCATCTAGGCGGCGAACAACAACACATGTTGAAATTGAACAGAACCTAAAGCGAGGAGACTTCCATTTCACAGAAAGCTTACAACAAAAAAAGATGAGAATGATATACATTTTGAAATAAATAAATAGAAATACATATTCATTGAATAGTGTAGCCATTTCTCTTAACTATGTTATTATTGCTGGTATATATTACCTTTTAAATGCATTATGATTTCAAACAGACATTTTTCTGACAACCTTCCGTGGTCGCAAAACAATATCAACATGACCAATATTTGTACACTAAAAATGTGACCGTTTTAAACAATAATTAAAAAAAAAAATTAACATTCTTTTTTTCCTTTTTCGGAGTGCCACATAAAAAAAAAACATGTGAACAGGAAGAGACCAGGATGAGAGAAAACAGACATGTTGCTCACTATCTAGCAGGATGCCACTTGTGCTATTTGCTAGCTTGGCCATGCGTTGGCGGTCCTGTACACATGAATCCAATTTGCACAGAGGTCAGCGACCTTCATTGGTGGTTTTGGCTTCACTTTGTAGGGAAATCCTGAGGAGAAGTCACATTGATCCTTGTTACTGAGAAACAGGCCACAAGGCGGCGTCATACAAGATAACTCCCAAGTTCCTGGATCGGGATTTAGAACCGGACCGGGTGTTTGCGTCATCCTTGGCTGCCGCACGATGACAGACTGTCGTACAGAGAGTCGCTGAGAGACTCGGGCGTTTCCAGAACCTGTGGGCGGCTCGGGGAAAGCGCTTCCTCCGGCCGCTCTCTGAGCAGTTCCAGCCCAGATTCCCGGCTCATTTCAGGAACGCTGGGAGTGCGAGTCTTGCCCCTGCGGCTCATTCCCGACTGGGCCGGGACGGGCAAGCTGCCCGGGTCTCCCATGCGGCTGGAGGACGGACCACCAGCTTTCAAGCTCTTGACGAGGAGACAAGAAAGGAGTATTTTGTGAGAAATGTATGAAATATTAATATACTGCTGATTAATTATTTCACAGGGAGAGAGTACTCCTGTGTTCCAATATTACATAATATGCGAGTGTGGGTTTAAATATGTAACTCCAGGAGGTATTTTTAGTACACGAGTGACGGATTAGTGCACATGAAAACGGACATACCGCTCGGAACGGCGTGCTGTAGGATACCACCTCCTCCTGCTCCTCCTCCACGGCCAGGTACACCTCTGCTGGTCCTGCTGGAGTCTTCAAATTGGGGAAGGTCCAAGTCTTGGAACGGGGAGAAAACATGTTGGCTGCATGAGCGTCTTTGTCTGCAGGGAGAGATATTAAACATGAAAAGTTGAATATTTAGCAGTAAAGTCGTCCTTTAATGTGGTTTCAAAAAAATCAAAAAAATAAACAGGACAATAAATCATAATTAATGTCAGTTTTTCCAATAATATCCAAAGAAATATTCCTGTGTACCTTCACGGACGAGGCCTGCCGGGCTTCTTCCCTCCATCTTGGATCCGTGCTGCACGGTAGGAATCGGCTGTTTGTGCGGCGTGTAGAACTCCTCCTGAGGCGTGGGCTCCCTGTCCAAAGTGCGGGCCCGTCGCCCGGCCCTCCCGGGGGAAGCCGAGGGGTGATGCTCGGCTCTCGTCTTGGACAGGCCTCGCCCTGCCGCGCCGCTGCTGCAGTCGGGTAAAGGGAAGGTGCCGATGCCGCTGTCCAGCGTGTAGGTGGAAGCACCAGATCCTGCCAAAAAACAGGAAGGCATAAATGGATTTTGTGCTACAAAAATCCGAGTCCGGGAGGCCTCCCACAACCAAAAGTTATCCTTTTATTTGTTGCATCGGAATGGATTACTAATGTGGGCAATTCCACTCAAACGACATCCAACATTTTGGGAGTGAAACTTCATGTCTGGGCACGCCTCTACTTCAGAGTAGTACTACCGACCCTTCAGACGAGAGCTGTCCTACCTAGTAAGTAAGCATGACCTGATGAAGACCAGAACAATCCAGTTTCAAGTTCAAGATATACAACAAACTGGATGACCGTTTTTTAAGAAATATATTCATAAATAAATCATACAGGTTTGTGGTTGAATACGACCTATTGCTAGTCCAAAAATGTGACTATTTATGTTAATATTCACACATTTCTTTTGCCCAAATTAAACATTTTCAAGCATGCAGATGGCTAAATTACGTCATTTTCATTTATATATACACACATAC